>NW_009926147.1:33957-77073 GCF_000696875.1 Nestor notabilis | reverse complement strand
GAGCTGGCAGAGCTCTCCAGCTTTCACAGCCAGATGTTACAGGGGTGACCCTGCCAGAAGCTGCTTGCAGGCACCTTCCCACTCTCAGCCCCCTTCCACAGGGGAGACTTTCTGAAGAATCTCCTCTGAGTAATATGTTTCTTTTTCCTCACTTCTAAGATCTGTTCCTAACACCCATGCTGTATAATTTCACAGCTAGAGAAGGCGGGATGAATTTTGACATCAACTTCAATGGGGGCAGGACAGATTAGTAAATTATAGGATGTTGGGGTCCTATTCATGAGTCAGGACCCAAACTGTGCTTAGTGTTGTGCAAAAAAATACCGGGCAAAAGAGGACTCCTGCCCAGAAAAAGCTTGCAGGTAAGTTTTACATTTCAGACTAACCATAGGGATACACGGAGGTGAAAGAATGCAAAGTAAAAATGAGGCAATATTGGTGAGAGTAACACACAGGGGTCATACAGCACCAACAGCTCTTCTTCCATCTTTTCCTTGTCCTTTCCATGTATTCCTCTAGCTCCTGAACAGATACGGCAGTGCATACACCAAGATGCACAGCCAGGATCAGGGTCTGTAGCAGTGCAGCAGCCTATCACTGTACACTGCACTTTTGTGATTATAGCTTTGTGTCCCACATGATGTACGCTTACAGGAGGTTTAAACAGTCACAATTGCTCTTATCCCACCTCTCCCTGTCTCTTCTACTGCTTTTGTTAGTTTTTAACTAAACTATAAATTCTGTTGGTCAAAAACTTTGTCCATCGTAGCAGCACATGAGATTCCTGACCACGGTTAACGCTCTTGAAGAGCCACCTACAAATACTGAACATACATCCCAGAACTAATAACTTGTCACTTCAGTTAATTTATCAAGATGTCACATGGAGATTGCACCTTACCTCCAAATGAGGAGAGGTGGAAATCAGGAAGTTTACATTTAATACCGTTTTGTGATCCCAGGAAACAAATGACAAATTTAACTTTTAAGAGAATATTTTGAAGGGAAGTTAAAATAAATGTATAGCATAGTTCCTCAAGTGCTTTCTGTCCCTCCAGTGAAAGGTGCTGCAGAAGTGCAGAGCATTATGTTTATTTATTAATAATCCCACAAAGACATTTTCCTGATGGCCACTGGGGACTGTCTGACAGGTGACACAGGCGACCTCCTGCCAGGAGTGACATCTCTCCCCTACAATTTACATTCTCTAAATGATTTGCGATCAAATTACAGCACAGATTAGCTTCTCCCCCCACTATTCACTCTCACAGCACCATATTCAACTGTTTGTTCCATAGGGCCATAAAAATAATAATATGGAAAGTCAGTGCCTCTGCTTCCAACATGGAAACAGCACATTGGCCAGGAGATCGATTCCTGCACTCATTCTCTCGGGCACTGGGATTTGCATCTGGGGGAGATGCAGGTCATTGGCATTCTGAGTTCAGGTTTTGATTGCACAGGCAGATAAACAAACAAAGTGTCCTATTTAGAGGAAAGAAAATCATCAGCAGGCAGTTTGGTAGCACAGGAATGAATGGACGAAGGAGCAAACAGATTTGGAAGAGTCAAAGGGCATATCCCAGCCATTTATTGCATGTTTGGGTCACCGTAACCCTCAGTGGCAGGGAAATGGTTAAGACACTATATCAAAGGTGCAGAGGATCTCCCGACCTCTGTCACTGTCAGTTCTGTCAATGGGTCTATAGACGCCAGTGGAATAATTATGGCCTATATTTAGATTATGGAAGCATCGGGCAGGGTGAAGGTTGAACATGGGCAACATGGTCGTTTGCAGTTCATTAGTGGTAGGAGCAGCGCAGGGTGGGAGGAGGGCACTGAACTGGATTCATCCCACCTGGAGTGCTTGTGCTGAGATCTGATTATCTGTGGAAACAAAAGCAGTAAACAACTGCCTGCAGACTGTCACACCCAGCAAGCGCAGAAAGGAAGGAAGGAAAGAGAGGAGAAAGCAAGACCAGGCTCTGGCTCACAGCCAGGCTGCTCCTGTATGAGCACTGAGAGACTGGCTGGTGGAAGGCGAAGAAGAGCTGATGAGAGCTGAGAGCATGTGACTGCTGCTGTGGAGTTAGCACATGTCTGTAGGAAGGGTCGGAGGCCCAAAAAGAGTGGACTGTTGTGAGTTTTCCTTTTGCTGACTACTGGACCTCAGAACGAGAAGGCAACAGAGCCTCAAATGAATTAAAGCCCACAGCACTCACTGGAGAGCTGCTGTTGCTTATTTAGGGAAGAGGAACCTGCATGCTCTGTGTTCTGCATTTCCTCCACTGTTCTTGCAGTTCCTTTTTAACTTGGAAAGCAATCCTTAAAAACTTGTGCTGAAAGCTTCCCAAGTTTAAACTCACCCCTATTATTCCAGGCCACGGCATTGAGGTGTGTTGTGAAACACAAGGGGTTTATCATTCTAGTCCTTTTTCACATCATCATGTTGTTTTGTCAAGGTCCTAGGCCTTTCTAAAAGAGCCAGCAAACAAGACTAAGGAATGCTGTGTTGCAAGTAAAAAATTCCAGTTCAAATCTAAAGCAGGTTCTCTTTAGGAGGAGAGAAGAGAGAAAATGATATTGAAGAGAAGAGAAGGGAATGAGAAGGGAGGGAATGATACTGAAATGGGCGTGTGGCCTGTAACACCACTGCACATGACCGTGCCAACACTGGAAGTCCTTGCGGTTGCTGCTACACAGGTCTTCAGCTACTGGTCTGTTGACACAGCTATCAGTAAATAGCAAGTCAGGTAAAGAGGTTGTAGAGAATGTAAAATGGAAAACAGATGCCACAGCATCACATTATTTCTTCCATGCAGACTAAAAATGACTGACAGTTTCCCATCATACTGACTACACAGGGCCCCCGATCAAATGGCTGGCAAAGATTCTTTACTCCAAGATGCTGGGGATAATGAATTCAGAAGTTTCTGAACAGCTGCTTTTCATGGATCATTTAGAATTTGTGATGCAAATATGAAAAATCCATGTTAAACGCCCTCAACTAATTGAGTGGAGCACAGTGAATAGAAAAGAATAGATCGCTGACCTTGGTAAAACCAGCACAAAATCTGCCTGAGAGACCAAGAAGGCAACGAGGAGTCGAAGAGAGCAGAAGCCTGTATACTCTCACTCAGGTTCCTAATTTTGTTTGCCAAGATATAAATACAAGACTTTCCTTCTGGGAATATGCAACAGGCCCTAAATCCCTTCCTTGCAAACCACAGCAATGGAGAAGGAGGTGGGTGGGAACTGGGATTCTGCCAAATCACCAGTGTCAAACTTGACAATTCAAGGCAGAACCCGACACTGGGGGAGAAGAGAGAACAGTTAAGGGCATCTTTTAGGAAAGGGGAGATGTTTTTTAACAGCTTAGAAGACACAAATCAAAGAAGAAAGATAGGGAGGCTTGGGAGTGGGGCGGGCGGGAAGCGGGACTGCTTGGATGACTGGTATTGCAACGCTGATGCTCAGGTGCAAGTGAAAGATGGAAGATGCAATACTGGCAAAACTGAAAACAAAGGATAACTGTGGCTTTCCAGGCTGACATGGCAGAGCTGCTCACCTTGGAAAAACAAGGAGTTCATATTGCCTGGCTGTATATTGCAAATCCCTAACATTTTCCTTAGCTAGGTGTATGCTCCAAAGGTATTAATTGTTAATCATCAGCTGCCTGCATAAGGGGCTGTTGTTGCTGAGTAGGCTGGACAGATAAGACATTGCTCTCCCAAGGCTCCCTGTATGGAAAACAGCAGCAAGGTCCAGCAAGTGAGCAAGTCTCCCCAGTTGTAGTTTTCTAAAATTGGAACGTCCCGTCCGCTGGGCTGCACATACCAGCTCTGGTCCTGTCAGCTGTTCCTCACTTTATCATCGTGTTCCTTCGAGGGAGACCAGATAACTGCTGTCTTGTTGCTACAGGCACCACCACACCTTTCCCAGGTTGTGTCTGTGAGGAGCAGCAAAGCAGAAAGGCTGGAAACAGTACAGGCCAATCTATTATTTATAGCCAGCTACTCCCTTTGGGCCTGAACAAGCAAAAAGCTCTCTTTAAAGGCTTATAATTCTTGGTCAGATTCCAAGAGAGACAAAGGGATGTTGTAAAAAGAGTTTCATACAAGCTCGGTAAAACACTCTCCTAGGGAAGAGGCAGCACATTTCCTTTGTGTGGGAAGGCAGGAGATAAATGATTTTGTTTAAATTTACATTCACAATGAAGGATTTTCCTATATGTGTTTCGGTGGCACACATGCAAATTCACATTTCTTTGAGCAGTTTTCTGCATGTGCAGGGTTTTGGTGCCCTTGCTAAAGCAGCAGCCCTGTTCCATGCCCTCTTGAGTCTGTATCACTCAGGAAGTTGGAAGTGCTGACTCAGCTGTGCAGAGAGCCCATGAAGCATCTCTGCCCTCGCTGTTTGCAATTCTCAGTGTGAATAAGTACAGAACAGAAACATCTTGGTGCCCCTGGTTCAAACGCTGGGCAGACACAGGGCTTTCCTTTAAACAGGAAGGAAACGGAGGTACAACAGTGGTGCCATTGTTGTCAGAAATAAGAGCAAAGACAACTGAAGTGAGCAAGTATTGGGAAGAAAGCAAGGCCGCAGTCAGGTGTTGTGCTAGAGGCCTGGGAAAACACTTGAAATGGGCTTTTACTCCACTAGTTTCAGCTGAGTTTTAAATGCCCAGAAAGGATCTGGAAGGTTGCCAAGACAACAGCATTTTGAAAACCACAATGTTCAGGTTTGGGTGGGGATGAGGAACGTGTTCTACTTATTCCACAGTATCACAAGCCAGCAAGAGAGTACACGCGGTCAGTAATGCCCAGCAGGAACTGACACAGCCATCACAAAGTTCTATTATTGCTTCTACTCAGCGCAAACCACATGTTTTTCATTAGGTCCAAATTGTAAAAGAAAATATATACATATTAAACAAAAAGACCAGAGTTCTGTGAACGTGTGTTTGGCAGTTTGCATTCAGGTTACAAACACTCACACTGTGTGTTTTAGGAAAAAGCTGTTTTACAAGGCTGTGATCTGCAGTGCAGTAACGCGAGACACGCCATATTCTCTGATACAATTTCAGCCCACACATCCTCAAAAAGCAAATAAACAAAACCAAGTAAACTAAATCATCCTGCACTTCAACAGCTTGGTTGGTTTGGGTAGATTAGGGCCTCGGAACAAAGGGATTTATGGATCAGAGACCTCTTCAGTTTTCTGACTGCTTTAAGCCTGGTTTCCCAAGGACGCGAGACTTCTGCATTCGCACCGTCCATCTGTCATCTCCCCCCACCTCCTTCACCCTGTATCTTTTTAACTCACTGGCCAATTTTAAATAATTTTATGTAATTTGGCAGGCAGCTGAAGGAGGCTCCAACACAGATTTCAGTTTGACAAAGTTTGTGAAGAATCAGTGGACTAGAAAGTGATCAAATGAGCATCCTTGCTGAGGGAAGAAGCCCCACAGCTACCTCTGCCCATGCTGCTGGCCAGCCGCCTGCATGGCCAGGAGGGCATGGTCCTGAACCCAGGCACACCAGGGAAAAAGGGGGGGCCCGTTGTGCCCCAGCAGGGGCTGTGTCACACACACATGTCAATGCACTTGTCACCATAACTGGAGCTCGCACCACTGGGGTCTGGATGTAAAATTCTGCTGCCCTTTTCTCCCACGTGTTGTTCACTGGCATTGTGCAGGGCCCTGGATTTCGCTGTTGAGAAATCCAGGAGAACAAGCAGTAACTGTTCAGCAGCAATGTAAGCTGAGGTAGTGTTTACACCATAAAAGTATGCTGTGCTGGTGAAACATGTATAGAAGGAAGCAGTATCTGAGAAGGGATTGTTTTATGAGGGGCTGACTTTAAAATGACTCATTTAGCACAGAGCAGCAATTGTGACTTTATTACAAATCACCATGTTCTGGAGTGAACTCCTTGGCTCAGCTACATGTCCTGCCAACTTCGACTTCATCAGAAAATAGGTCTTGCTGAATTCCCATGGAAAAGTTCTGGAGTGGGTCCCAACTCCATCTCCCTCCCTGAGGATGCCGCTGGCACCCTGTGTGTGCCGGGGCGAGAGCCCAATCCCCCTGCAGTGCAGATCACATCTTCTGCTGCTTTTGTAACAACTTCCTGTTGTTATTTCTGTTCCTCCGCATTCATTAGGTACATTTTGTGCAGTGCTCAGACCCTGGCAAAGTGCTGGTATTAAATTCAGCCAAAAAGGCTCACTTGAGATAAAAATCTTTTCACAACAGACTTGCCGAGTGCAGCCCCCCAGGAGCAGCGGAGCAGGTACCAACAACTGCTGCATGCTCAGGGCAGGAGGTTTAGGAGAAAGCACATACCTAAGGAACAGCAAGTGTGGGAAAACCAGGACTTTTCGTATTTAAGCTTCCATAGCCTTTAGGAGGATCCAACAAATTCAGATATAAACCAGATTGCTTCATATTTTAAGTGTATGGACTTTGCACGGCCAATTTAAAATTCTGCATCAAACTGCTTTCTTCTCTCCCCTTCCCTGAAAACAGGTTTTGGGGATGGAAATACTGATGTAAACTAAATCCCAGGAGCCTGACAATCCTTCTGCAGAACTTCCCTGAGACCCTGGGACATTGCCAGCTTTAAGTGATGGAAAGGAAGACTGCCAGGTCACAGGGCATGCCACAGATGGGATTTGACTTCTAAGCAGTCATTTAATTTAGGCCTGGAATGAGATTTATGGCAGTCTATCTGAAATCACACAGAAAGAAAAAGATAGAGGGCTGGGGGGAAGAGGCAGGTAAATGTGAATTTAGATCAGGCAAATTCCACCTGAAGGGTGTAGAATACTTCTGTGAGGCCCCTTGTTTCCATCTCTGTTTTATGGATGGGGAAACTGATGCTCCAAGTAAAAAAGCTGTGCTAACAGGGTGAATAATAGCAGAGGGAGGAATAAGGACACACTAGTCCTGCTGTCCAGCTTTATGGTCTAACCCTCCTCCTTCTCCACACACTCCCTCTCCAGGGAAGATGGGGTGAAAAGGCAGAAATTTTGTGTCATTTTCTGCTTGTACCACACAAGGTACATCCACACCTGGAGATTCAAAATTGGGTTGGTCTTGTGGTCACATTAGGCAGGAGACCTCCAGGCAGCAGCCATGGAGAAGCTCCCCCATCATGATCCCTTCTTGCCTGTGGTCCTGAGGCAAATGAGGCCTCAGCACAGCGAGAGGCACAGGTATTTCAGTCACGTTCCCTGGAACAGTTTCACCAGCTACCTCTAAGGCATTTTTTTGTTGCTCCTACTGTGCAGCACCTGGCCTAGAACCAAGCTGGTCCTCCTGAGCACTTGTCATTTTCTCTCTTCCCTCTCCTCCCCTCTTAAACAAAACAGAAAAAAAAAAAGGGAAAACAAAAAAGAAAACAAAACTGTTTCCCCACAGGCTGCAGACATAAGTGAGATGCAGGTGCAGGCTGCACAAAGCTAATGAGTTCAAATCCCAGCTCCCTGCACACCCTCATACAAGATGTCCAGCCCTTTGAAGAGTAAGAATGAAAGGAGAACAGGCAGGAGTGTGTGCACCTGGGGAGGCTGCTCCCTCCTCCGGCCGTGCAGGTGGACAGGACCCCGCGCCAGGATGCCACGCTCACTTCACAGTAATGCCTTTTCCTGAAGAGCTTAAAAGCACGACTTAAATATCAGCCTTTGTAGCACTGCAGTGAAGCTGTTCATTATTAACCCCGTTTTCTAAATGTAGAAACTGAGGTGCTGGATAGAGCAGGGAACTCGTTTGAACAGATCATGCAGTTTGTCAGGGCAAAGACACTGGGTGGCTGTGCCTACCCTGCTGTGGCAGCCCCTTCTCCATCAGCTGGGGCCCTTGAGGTTTCAAAGCTCAGCCAAGGAACTCGGTTCCCCGCTTCTCTTGGCAGTTTCTGGCCACTGTCGCAAATTTAATATAGAGGGAGGAAATGAAAACTGCTCCTTTCCGTTTTGGAGTAGCAGGAGCCAGGTGAGTCTCCAACTTAAGCTAGGTGTAGTAACGTGCCACCACCTCTCCTGCGTACAGCACAACCCACAGATGTTTTCCATGCCAGGACCCACCAACCTCCCTGCAAGAGTGAAGCCCAAATGAAGACCAACTGTGGATAAGACAGGGACCAAGGCCTCCTCATTTATCTTACTTCAGAACATGAAGTCCTGCACCTCACCCTGTCCCACATGGAAACCACCTAATAGCAGCTTTACTGAGTAGTCCTGGCAGTGATGTGTGTCTTAATCACTGCAAAGCTTTGAAAGTCAGTGGGAGGAGAAACATGTTCCTACAGCTTTACCAGGTGCTTTCCAGAATAGTCTCTTGCTTTCCTGCTGGCTGCTTAGATTCCTGCTATTATTTTGCCTCTTTGCCACATACGGAGAGGAAGGGAAGCTGCCTCCTTCCGCTGTCCTTGACCAGCCAAACTGCTGCCGGGGCCTGGCCTCAGAGCCAGCTCTCCCTGGGCCTGCAGCATTACCCTGCGTGCACTGCCCTGCACATCACTACACTAACCAGAAAAACAAGACAGGCTTCAGCCCTGCCCTTACAGAGACCCAGCTCCATGTCTCTGGTGTTCAGCATCCTCCCTGCTCTCCCAAGGGCCTGCCTTTCCTGCTGTCTCTGCCCCACATCACCTCTACTCCTCCGGGCACTGCTGTGAGCAGTCAGCCTTTCTTTGCACCGTGTTCCAGTCTTGGATCCCAAATTCTGACTCCATGCCCATTTGACAATCCTTGTATCAACCTTCTCCCCACTCACTGCAGACACTGCAACACTGCAAACTTCAGTTAATCCTGGAACACCTCTCCTGCACCCGGGCAGTCCCGCAGAGCTGAGCTATTACGATGCTTTATATCCAGAAACAGTAAATGCGCAAACCCCAGGAAGAAGGACGCAATGCCCACATCCACACCCACATGCCAGTGCCTGGATTAAGACAGAAGCCATTAGATGCTGCAGTCGAGAGCAGATGGGAACTGGGGAGTGGGCTCTGCCATGGTGAGTGATGGCAGGGTGGGAGAATGAGGAGGAGCCCTGAATCCTGTCTGGTTCCCAGAAACTCAGCTCTAACAGATCCAGTTATCCACTGGACAGATTCCCCTTGGCTGGTAGGGGTGGAAGTTAAGCTTTTCACCTGTGTCACAGTCAGTGTCACACTCTGCAGCTGCCCGGACAGCGGGGATCTCTCAGTCCATGGCTTTCCATGTGGCTGGGAAGCCCCTGCCGTTTGTCAGCCAAGCGATGCTTCTCCACAGCGTTCCTGCCTCAGCAGCTTTTCCCACTTTGGCTGCTTTGCCATTTACTCACCAGGAAATGTTTCAGCTTCGCAGAGAGTTGCAAAGCACTTTCTGCCTCTGGTTATTAACCTGTGTGCAGGGCTGCAAGGGGTGGTAGAAAATAGGGCAGGAAGCTGGGGGTGTGCTCGGTCCTTTGCACATCCAGCCACAGCTGGTGACAAGGAGCTAAATCTATTCTCGGTGCAAACAAGTGTGACTCGCAGTCCAACCCCAAAAGCCAGCATAACCCCCAGTCTGAGCTGGACCCCGTGGGGTGACAGTACACTGACCTGAGACCAGCTGCCTCTTTCCTCAGGGAGCTCTGGCCAATGTGCCTGATTTCCCTCTCATTTATTTTAGACTTTCAGCAAGACATTTCCACAGCTACTCCCGATTTACACCAGTGGGAATAAGTGATGGTCCAGGCCCCTCCTCCCAGAAGCCTGGCTGTGGTTCCTCAGATTTCTTCCTCGCAGAAAGCATTGGGAGTCCATTTTTTCCTTGTTAAATCATCTGATTTTTTTGGCTCCCCTTTCGATAGGAATTCTTTCTTTCTTTTGCATTAATTTTGCCTGGTTCCAGCACTGACCCATGTTTATGAAAGAGGCTTATGAGCTGTAATGTTAACTAGCCTCAGTTTGCTGATTCAGCAGCAGAATAAATAGGTAATTACACTCTGCCATATGTGTCTCTAATTCCAAATAGATGGTGTCCAAAAGGCGCTGTGCATTACCAGCGGATGACTGGAGTTGGGACTGTAAAAATGAGTAAATTGGTCCCCAAGGCCAGAAAAAGCTCTGTCAAATCCCACTGTTTATATCATACTGAGTGGCTGACTTGTGGTTATTTTGTAATTTAATACTGCTAAATGTCAACGGGAAATCCTTTCAACTACAGTTTGATACCTAGTGACAGAAAATCATTCAAGACTTAGACAAAGCAGCTAGCTCAGAGAAGTGCAGGTTTTTCTTTTAATCTTTGCATAAAGAGTGATCTTGCAGCAGATGCCCTGCCCTGGAGGGGCAAACATGCTGCTTGCCTCTTCTTCCCCCAAAGATGCACCTTTCCTATGTCCGGTGCTGGGCAGGGCTGCCTGTACCTGTCTTTCCTAGAGCAGGAGCCACTGGGCTCAGTGCTCCCTGCGCCTCCCTAGTCAGTCCCTGTTTTACTCAGTTTCTTTACCCCTTGTCTTGCACAGCCCGGTGTGTGAGACCAACTCTTCTGCCTGTGTGTTTGTTTATAAGAAAACAGAAAACCCAGAATGGCCACATTCTCCAAATATTTCCTGTAAACAAATCCAAACACTTGTACACACGCAAAGGCTGCTCGAGCTGCACTGGGAAGGAGCTGCAGAGCTTGTGACGTGTCTCTTTCAAACGATTAACTGAATCTCATACGCCGTGTTAAGTAAATCTGTCTAAACTCGCCCAAAGCAGCCTATTGCTCTGCGTTCAGGGTGCTGCCCTGCCCACCCAAAGAGCTCCTTGAAGGATTGTTGCTGGGGAGCCATCGAGACAGCAAACAGGAGTCATCTATTCTGGTGCTTCCAGCTGCTGGTCACCTCCTCAGGAAGGGACATTTGTCCCCTTTTGCTTGGGATCAGAGCATTGCGGTGGTGCATGTCGCAATGGGGAATAGACTCAGCTCGGAGCTGGCTGTGCACAGCCCAGGGAGACTTGCCGTGAGCTGTGACTGCTGGCAGGAAACTGAGGGCACCAGCCTGTGGCACATGTGGTGGGGGGGACACTGATCACAGCCCAGCCCAGGCATGCAAGCAGGGAAGAGGTTTTTCTTCTTTATGTGCAAATACAGCTCTGCTTGGTACAGGCTCAGACTATATTTCAACAGCTCTTTGTGCTGGGCAGCAGCAGCCATCTTTTGCAGGGCTGCTGTCCAAGCAGGGTCTGTCGCACCTGATATTCTTTGCTCGGTCTGTCTCCAGCAGATCTCTGGTCTCTGGGGGCTGAACAGAATAATTAGAGGTCTGAGAGCTGGACAAAGCCTGTCTGGTGGATGGGGTAATTTACAAATGCTCAGACTGTCCACACTCCTAAGCCAAAGAGGAAGCTTAATTAGAGGCACAGGAGAAATTCATCTGGGAGAAAATTAGGGCAGTGAGAAGCCCCAGCCCAGCAGAGGCAGAAGGACACCCTGTGCAGCCTGCCCCTTCGCAGAGCCCTCCTGCTGGCACGGGCCAGGAAGCAGGGCTTTGCGTGGAAGCAAGGGGCAAGTGGTGGCCCTATGCGTAAGAGCAAAAAAGGTACAGTCATCTGTTCATTGAGTCTCTGCTCCCTCCTGCTTTGGGAAGCTCTGACAAGATGCTCTGAACTAGCTCAAGCATCTCTCCAGGGCTGCGTGGCCCGGCCTTATGTTGGCAATTGCCAGCTCAGGCTAATGGGGTCTGCGGGGAGGCTGTTTCACACTCAGCTCTTCTGTTATACACCGTTAGCAGCAAAGTGGGGGGAGCTGCACAAGCTGCTCAGGCAATATGTCTGCACAGATCTCACTGGATTCTGTCTCCTGCTCTTCAGTGATCCCTTAGGATCCAGTCTCCTTCGTCAGGTTAGGCCAGTGGCTTCTAGAAAACGACTGAACAGCTCCGACCTCTCTCTGCCAGGCTGGGGGGAGAGTGGAGTGGCACAGTGGGAGCTGCCTGGCTCCACGTAGCATCAAGGCAACAAGCACCAACATAAAATCAGACCAGGGTAGAGACTGTCACGGTACCAGGAGTGGGAGCAGCTTGTGTCACAGCTTCTGGGGCTCTGCCAATACTTATGAGAAAGTAATTCAAAGGTTTGTTCCTTACAAACTCTGCAAAAATCTGGAAAAGTCCTGTGATTTAGGGAACAATGTTCCCCCAGTGTCTCCTCTCCCAGTCTGGGCGATGGAGCTATTTTGTGGCTAAGGCAGCCAAAGGCTGGGGCACGGAGTCTGCTCCAGTGATTTGCTCTGGGGCTTTAAACAAATCCTTTATGGCCCAGCTTCTTGAAGGCACCTGACAGACAGGAGCCAGTGTCTAAACTCATTTCTTCCCTCAGTCTTACTTTCCGCATTTGTAAGCTGGGTTTATACTATCTCATCCCTTCCCCGGATGGTGCTACTCTTCATTAGTACATTTAAAACATGCCAAGATCTGCAGATGAAAGAAATACTATAATGCAGTGATACAGAATGATCATCTTGTTGGACTTGGAGACTCAGCCCTCACCCAGCATCCAGACTTGGCAGCTCCTGGCATCCCCAGAAACACCAGTTCAACAGCTGGAGCACTGAGGGGAAGTCAGCAACATCCATGCTGTGGAGAGGTGAGAGCTGCCATCCTTGACAGCCCCAGTACAACTGTAAGTATTTCTGTCTCCACAGGACTGTCAAACCCTAATTCCTACTACATGGGGTGAAGGCACCTGAATTCACTCTCTAATCCTGCAGCACAGTTTGAGGAGAGGAAAATGCTCATTGCACAGTAATCATTGTCACCCCTGGAGCCCCAGAGGAGTTCCCCACTGGCTTCTGCTGCTGCTACCTGCAGCCAGAGAGGCACAGGGATGTCTCTAGCCATGAGGAATTACTATTCATGTGATGTTTCTTTCCCCATGGCCTCATTTGGCCCGAAACCTAAATTCCACAGCACCCACACTGTGCTGCATCTTCACACTTTGCCCTGCCTGAGGCTGCTGGGATGCCTGTTGCATGCTCGCAGCCTCCTGCAAGTGGGGATAAGGCTGGGGGACTGAGATATGACATATGGGGATATTTCTGAGCTTGTAACCATATCTCAGATTTCTACTTTTGAGATGAGCATGGAGGGGGAAGTCTGGTTTGCATGATAGTCCCTGTAAAGCAAGGCAGTCGCTCCTGGAGATCAGCAACAGCTTCACTCTCATGCTCCCAAAGCCCAGTTAACTGCTGAATCCAGCCCTCTGCGATGCTGAGGGGACCCATGAGTCAGGGGTATGTGGCTTCCCTATGTTCTGAGAAATAACAGCTGAAAACACCCAGTCCTTGTTTGTTTAATGAGGTCTCTGGGCTGGCCATACCTCCTGAGGTGATGTCTGTTTTCCCTCGCATCCCTGGGCCTTACGCAAAGGGCTGCTGACTCGTGCATTTGGGGACCAAGTGCCATAAACAGGATGCTTGGGCACATCCATTGGTGCTGAGTCCTTCTGCCAGAGCATGGCTAGAAAAGGGATCTCTGGCAGGTATGTGCAGAACAGCTTTAAGGAGTGTGGCTGGCCTAGACAGTCATTTGAGGAGAACCTCCTTGTCCAGGCAGACAACGTGTCCTGCCTCCAGCCCAGTGGGATGGCAGGAACAGGAAGAGATGAACTCCTCAGACCTGCAGGGCTGAACATGGAAACAGGACTGCGTGTGCTGCTGCCCCGGGGTAAGTCGTGTTTCCAGGGGAGGAGGGCTCGGTGAGGGGTTGTCAGACATGTGGCTGTGCTTTGGCAGCTCGATCTGCCCAGTCACCCAGCCTGAAGTGACACCTGCCAAGCCCTTCCACTCCGGCTGGGAGAGATTAAAGGATGGAGTGGCTGGCGATTAAGGCTCAGTTCATTAGAAACAGTCCTGTTAATTGGGTATTAACTGGCCTCTGCTGGGGATCAGGGACACATGGACTGGGAATACAGGAGCTGCAGTGTGATGCTTGTCAGACATTTGAACTTTGGCAGGCTGGTGTAGCTGGCATGGGGAGGGCACCCCAGCCCTCAGCTGGCATGTCAGGCCATGCCCCTTGGAGATTCACGGCTGCTATTGTCTTGGCCAGACTAATCCCTCTTACTGGGATGCTGGTCTGTTTTTTCCTCCCTATCCCAGATTGTGTATTACACCTCTTGGGCTTTGCTCATCTTAGAAATACATGTTTAGGGCTTAATCTGTGCTGCTTTAGGGCACAAAGACCAGGCTGGCCCTGAGATCACCTGACTTTAAGTCCTGAAACAAAGCCCTTAGGGCAGAGTCCTCATACTCCGGCACTAAAGTCTCAATTCCTGTCGCCTGGAAACATAACAGGATTGTCTCCATTTAGTGGGATTATGTCTGAAAAAGCCTTTTGTTACTGCCACTCTCTGCTCCAGGGTTGACAGCTGAATCAAACCAGATGGGAGTCCAACAGTCAGAGCAAGGAAATGGAGGACTCCTGGCTCTGACATGGGTTGACCTTGCACAAGTCTCTCCATTGCCCTACACTTGGCCTCTCCTCCCTGGGGCGGAGGCAAGGAAGAGGCCTTCAGAGATCAAATGCCTTTTGCCACGAGACATGCCAGGAAGCTGTGTGCAGCTTGAGTGGAGGCAGGAGTTATTGTCACTTCTGTCCCTCTGTGACCTGGGAGGCAAGTCTTACATGTACATCACAAACAGCATCCACAGTGGGTGCTGGTGGGGCACAAGCATGTGACTTTTGGCAGTTCAGCAGGTTGTGTTCACAAGGGGGCTGAGGAAACACTGGGAGCATGGAGATTGAAACATGAGGCTTCCCATAAATGATTCCTGTCCCCCCTTTATGTCAAACCCCAGCAGTGTCCCCTCGCAATAGCACCCTATGCTACAGGCTAGGCCTTGGCTTTCTTGGGGTTGGTGGCATGAACCTGCCCAGCAGGGAGCTGCCCCAGGTCTGGTCTGTGCAGCAGCCCAGGTAAGAGGAG
The DNA here is from genome assembly GCF_000696875.1 of Nestor notabilis. Taxonomy (NCBI): domain Eukaryota; kingdom Metazoa; phylum Chordata; class Aves; order Psittaciformes; family Psittacidae; genus Nestor; species Nestor notabilis. The sequence continues at coordinate 62,134 of NW_009926147.1, read as the reverse complement.
GCTGGAGGTGCCTTTCAACACAGAGTTGCAACCAACCAGCTCCCCCTGACACTTGCAAACCTGCAGCAATGACGGAAGGCTCTCTACCTCTAAGGCATGAGATGTGCTGTACGCAGCAAGAAGCTTTGCCTAATTAACTCCGATTGTATATGACATTGTCATGTTGATTTACTAAATATACGCGGGAAATCTCTTTATTTCACCAGCTGATTGGTGACATAATCTGGGTCTGTAAGGAGCAGCCTTGACACCAATTCCCTCTGGTTATGTTACCTGTCTTTTCCACCTGCAATCGCATCAATGAAGCCCACAAGGAACTTCAATAACTAATTTATTCATTTTGCTTCTGATTTATAGTAAAAAGGAAAGGATGTCAGGATACACTTGTCTAGAATGACAATCAAGCCCAGAACCCTTCCAAGCTTGCGCTTTCTCAAGAAGTAGAAGGCTTCACCTTAGCAGCATGTGCATCGTGCACATCGCAATTACCAACCACTTTTGTGTTGCTGGAGACTCACACCAGCTGGGAGAAAATTTCCGGATAACACAAGCCTGGAAAAGTCAATTACCTTGCTCCCTTATCTGCTAAAGATATGGGCATCCCTGACTGACACATGACATGTTCAATCATGCTTCTCATGTCCCCACTTGCCCCAGAATAATTACTCCGTGTTTACCAGGCTGTGCTGAGGTCCTGCTTTTGCAGTGTACTGTGGTGGGAAGGGCACCACAGACCCCTGGGATCACTTGTATGAGCAGCAGGCACAGGATGAAGACTCAAGTTGATGCAAATGAATCCACAACTGCCTGTAGATGAGTCCTGCAGTATGGCTCAAGGAGCTTTCACATTATTCAACTTTACTTACTCTGAAGTACAGATTTTCAAATCTGCATTTGCTGTCTAAAGAAAATGGACTCCAAGAGAGCTCTGAAAATCTCATCCTAAACCTCCTCTCCTGGTGTGCGACATGGGAAATTTTCAGAAGTTTGTCTTGGCAGGAAGCTGCTGTCAGTGTGTAGCCATGTGCCAGAAGGTCGAGGCTTCCCTCCCCAGATGGAGAGCAGAGAAATAATTACTGATCTCCCCTTCAGAGGCCACAATGCAATCTCTTTCCGAAAGAGAATACAGTCCTACGTGCTTTGCTGAGAAGCAGCTGTTGTTAGTTAGTGCTGCAGCCTTCCACTTGCCCAGGTTTGCAGGAACTGGGCTGCTCTGTGCTGTGTGCAGCTCCTGCAGACCCTGATATGCATTTTTCAAGGCAGAGAGAGACAAGAAGCCGTGTTCCCTGCTCTCAGCACAGAGGTGGAAGGATCATTGCTCTGCACTGTTCATCCTGCCCCAGATGAGGACATCACCATCCCAGGCCACCACAATGGCATTTCCCATTGACCACAACTCTGCATGACATTGTTTCCCAAACTTGGAGCATTTTCTTGAGGCTCAGCTCATCACTGAAGCTGTTGTTCTCACGAGCCAGCAGCATAAGTGGCCTTACACTGGCAGAGGCACCCTGGGAGACTCAGAATGCCTCCTTCAGCAGTTCTCTGAGCTGCTCCAATTTCTGGCTGGAACAACTAAAGTTAGAGACCAAAACCACTTCCTCCTGCACACGGACTGTCCTCATCAATGCAGCACTCCTCATCGCAGTGAAACAAGAGCCTCATTTGGGAGAGCAATCAGGGGAGCAGGGTTAGCTGCTCAAAGGGATGTGCAGATACTCTGTGTCAGGCGTGGAGCCTAGCTCAGCAACAGAGAAAGCAAGGGACAGGGGAACACGCAACTCCATTGGATGAGAGCCTAGTTAAGATCTGTCTGTGTCAGCCCAAAGCTTAATCTGGATTGATGCAAACTGCAGAAAGTATCATTAGACACTGTCTGGGGAAGTCACAGAGCTTCTCTGCTCCCTTCTTGTCTTCCCCAATAATAGAGATATTTCTGTTTACAAAGGTGGACTTGATCATCAGATTTTCCTCTGTAGATCTCTAGTATTTGCATGTGTCACCCTGTTTTCCCTGGCTCATTAATCACTCACTGTGCTTGTCAAATTGGAGCAGTGCCTGCTGTGCTCCCACAGCCTGCTATAGGGGCCCCAGGCTGAGCTGCTGCGTAGCTGCTTTATGGCACTTCAGAACACAGCCCCCTTGGTGTGCCCAATGCACCTTGTGCAGCACACCCCAAGAGCCCCCACACCAGTGCTGGAGCATTGCCCTGGCGCGTGGCTGGCTTGTTGGCTACAGGACAAAAGGCTTTCCTTAAATTCCAAATAAAACATCTTCCATCAACCCTGGGCTCAGTTTGGTGTCTCCCATACTCTGACACACAAGCACATGCCTGGCCTTTACTGTGCCTCCAGCTCCCAGTGAGCCAAGGTCCCTGTGCCTGGGGCAGGAGAGCTTCTGGCCAGGTCCTGCTCACACAATACAAGTGCGCTCCCATTCTCCCACCTCTAGACTTCAGCCCTCTCTCTCTTCCATTACATTCTCACTCTCTGGTTCTTTTTCTTCCCCTTCAGCAAACAAGAAGGAAAAAAAAAAAAAAGAAAAATATATCTGTACCTCATGTCCCCTGGCTTTAAAGACTGTTAAGCTCAGGCCAGGGCTGAGATCCACATTGCAGGTGATAGCCTCTTTACGCCTGCACATCTCATTGCTACCACAATGCTAGCTCATTTCTTCTCTTCACTACTAGCAATGGCTTTTTACAGCATAGTCTCTGTCTCTGGTACGAGATGAAAGTGTGTCTTGCCCAGGGAGTGGGAGAACTGTGGCAAGAGAAGGATAACATGTCAGCAATATGTCAGGAAAGCTCCTAAGCAGACCTGTTTACAGCCGAGACAGCCTGGACCAGTGAGACAGGCCCAGGTACAGTTTAAACAAGGTCTCTTGCAGCTGAGATGTGGTTCAGGCCTGTCTCAGGCAAAGTGGGGTTTGTGTCTGCAGCGTGCAGCATCTCTGGCTGATTAGGAGCAAAGCCCATCTCCTCCTTCCTGCCTTCCCTGTCAGCTGGAGCACATGGCTTTCAAGAACAGCTCCCTTTTTTTCTTCTCTCACAGTTTTAATGACCAGCCTCTGTGATTGGCATGAGGAGCTGAGCCCTGGTAGGGCTGGGGAAATTCAATATTGCTGAGACCAGGACAGGAAACAACAATGTGTTCCTGTGGTCACAACTCCACATTAAGTAATTTGTGTATTAAAATGAAGATGACACAATGAAATGCTGAAATTATCTTGGTCCATCCCAGTTTACAGGACAAAATGTACTTAAAAGGGTTCAGTTTTGTATTTCTAAGACACCTATCACCTTGTTATCAAGCTTTCAAACATCTATTTAGGCATTATTCACAGCTGATCTATAAGGGTGGGAGCTGGACAGGGAGGGTCAGTCATGGAGCCTTGTGCAGAGCAAGGCACATACACAGCACCCCAGTGAGCCCCAAGGCTGTGGGGCAGTGGGAGCCCTGGTCCAACACTGTTCTGCTATGCTCAGTGTTAACGATTTAAGCTGCAAGAACTGCCATGTGGTCCAAGACAAGATGCCCATCCTACCCAGCAACCTAGGGATGGCAGGGAATAGGAGATGTTTCCCTGGACACTGACAGGAGAAATCCCACAGGTTTAAGGTAGTTTTTTCCACTTGAAGATCTCCAACAAAAATGTCCCTGAGCTTCCTGGTTTGTGGAGCTGGGTGAGGGAAAGCCAGGTCTCTCAGGAGAGCACCAAGACTGCCTGTTTTTAGTCAAGTCAGAGGTACTCCAGAGGTAGTGCCAGTCATGGCTGACTGACATCCACATTAACCACAAAGTCAATCTGGGCTCCAACTGAGGAGTGGAAAAGTTGACTCTCATCTCTAATTGCAGAGACGTGGAACTGAGAGCTCCAGAAGCCAGGACCAACACAGGGCTGTCTTTCTGCACATGCTGTTTACTTTGCTCTGAATCAAAGTATCAAAGATTGGAAACCCAGAATGAAACTTGGATGCTTGCTCTTCGGTGGGCTGTCAGACCAGCTGAGGCTCCTGTTTTACCTCCCCCTGCTTGAACTTACTCACCAGCAAAAATCAGAGTTCGAAGGACAGTCTGAAATTGCAGCTTAATCTAAAGTTACTTTTCAAGTCTTATTCTCTAGCTGAATCCTGATAATAGCTGTTAAATTTCCCAAAGGAGTTAATAAGAAGTTATTGATTTGTAAGCTCAGCAGTTGAGCAATGGAAAGGAAAAACCAAGACCACAGAAATCTGGGAGGGTAATGCCAGAATCACATTTTGACACAAACAATCACTGGAAAATATTTCACTTGAGGTTTTCCATATGACAAGTCAAAAGAGGGAATACAAAAATCCGTTGTCTTTAAATGTGAAGCTGAACTGCTGTAATCCCATGGATTGTTTCAGGTAGAACAGATGCCATTTCCACAGTGCTGTGATAATTTCTTGCCAACTATTCATTAGGAAATTGCAACAAGAGCCTAGAAAACACATACTCATTGTTGTCTGTGAAAGTGAAGAGTAGACCACCTGAGCAACACTCCCCTCCTCACTAACTCACTTAATGTGAGCTTAACTATAAGCTACTGCATAGTCACATACCCACAGATACACACACATTTCCATTCATATTTCATTCATCCCCAATTAAGTAATTCTATTTAAAAACTCTTCAAATGCAGAAAGGCAAAACATACCCCCGGTATTGAATGGCAATTAAGCAATTCACTTCCCTCTAAAACTCGTCTACTGTAATCTTCATCAAGAAACTCAAGCCAACCCAAAGCAAATGAATATAGATATGCCTGCTCAAAGTAAATAATTGTTGGAACAGTCTCTCTACTGTCGTGGGTTTAATTCTTTTCTTACTGTTTACAGAGTCACTGGCAAAGAAAGGGCATGTTTCATTTTCTCCACTTCAGTGAGGTGATCTAATGGACTGGAGTGGACTCACTAAAGCTCTAGAAGGTATAAATGGGCAGCAGCCATTAGACAATGCAGGAACAAGATAAATCAGTCTTTTTTAGCTTCAGGTCCTCTACATAGCCCATGGGATAGAGCTAATGCAAGAATTAGCCAAATAGAAAACCAAGCGTTCAGTCCCTTAATGACAGGAACTGCCTTCCCTCAGGTTCAGAATGATTCCTTACAGCAAGTCAGAGGGACACTGAGAGGAGAAATGGTGGCAGAGAGGCACAATTAGGGGGAACTTTCTGCTGAAGGTGGCAGGGGAAAGGGATTTTCCACATCGCACCTTAAAGGGAAGGAATTTGGAGAGCCTGTGATACCATTTCCCTGGCCTAGGAGCTGGGGGTGCACTTCCAGTGTACAGGCTGCCAGCCAGAGGAGCCTGGGTTGAGAGACGGCCCAGAGCCCAGCCCTGGGTTCCTCTGTGCTGTCCTCCACAATACATTCACCCATTAGAGCAGGCTAAATTCCCCTTGACTCGTCCCTGTGGGGCAGCTGTGCACTGATGCGACTGACTTCTGGGAGCATTCCCTGGCCTAAGTGATCAGGAAAAGACATTTTCAAAGTCCCCCAAGTTGTCATCATTCACAAGCCAAACCTGTGCTCCAACACAGGCACTCAGGCCAGGACTGCTGAGGGGCTCTTCCAGGCAGGGCACCAGAAACAGCTCTGGCTTCACTGCTCACTCCAAAAGAGCAGAGTTGCTGTCTGGAGTATCTGTGATCAATATATAGAATCGGAAAGTCTGAAATAGTTATTGTAGAACAGAAGTAAAAGTCATGCTTCAACACACCACCTTGCTCCTGGAACAGGCACAGAAGCAAAATGAGCTGATAGAGATTAGTCACTGCTCTGACCTTGTGCTTTGGCCAGCACGGATTCACAGGCCTGAAACAATGCTGCTTCCTGTGAAAAATGATTCAGAAGTCTAATGCACACGCCACTTCCCAGCCCTGGCTCCTAATTCCACTCTCTTTCTACCATCATTCAAATGCTATGTCCCTTTGCAGCCCTGTAGACACCTGCCCTCAGTTGCCAGAGGGCTCAAGATGCTTTTCTCTTGCATTTCTTTTTACACCCTTGCTTGGTTTCTCTGCTGCTGCTGTGAAAATGACCACACCAGCTTTGCTGCAATGTAAAGGAAGAAGAGTTACTCCACTGAGTGAGAAAAAACATTACCAAATGGTGATCCAAGGAAAAGGCAGGCCAGCACATCCAGCATTCCCTGGTATCTTGGAAGATGGGTACAAAGACCTGCAATGCATTTGTTGCTATTGTACATAGGTTGGTGACTGTGTGTGCTGACATTCAGACAGGACAATGGAGATTTGCTCTTCCTACTGTTTGCTCAGCACTATGAGTGGACTCAGACAGATCCATCCTGAATGCATGTCTCCTACCTTCCTTTCTGCAGACAGGTGTCCTGATATAGCACTGCAAACAGCTTTATAAGACAAATGCACTTTAGAGTGTGACCCTCTGAAAGGCATTTACAGCTAATGGAGGAAGGCAGAGAGAGAATAAACATACAGTTTTCAAAGGCAGTGTAAAAATGGTGTGGAATTAAGCTAGCAGAACAGAAATTACAGCTGGAGCCCATGATCCAGACTGAATAACTGAGCAGCTGGAGGCCTTGTCCTTGAGGTGCTGCGGGGTGTCTTGTTCTTCAGATAGGTATTTACTGTCTGAATTACCAGGACATTTCCAGCTCTATGGGAAAGTCTTGTTACAGTTTCGAAACAAGCATCCCATCTCCCTACACCCAAATTACAAAGAAGGCTGATAAAATACTGAGTAGCCTCACAGGCAATTGGAGGTGTGGCAGCTTCTACCCACCGGGTATGATTTTTAACAACCCAAACCAACTCCAGAATAAAGCACAGAAAATGTCAGCCCTTTGTATGAAAGGGCTTTTGAAAAAGCCAAGCTGATTCCAATGTGCCGGAGGCATTAAGACAGCATATGTCACAGTGCCTGGGAACTGAGAGGCAAAGAGTTGGCTCCAATGTGCCAGATAATGGAGCCACTACTACTAGTCCAGTGAGCTCCGGCTGCCACCCTGCTCCTGGTAGCAGTTTCCAGCATGCTGGCACTTGGTGCAGGCCACCTGCAAGTCAGATCTGGTCTGTCGGAGGAAACTGGGACCTATTTTAGTTGCCCAGCTGCAGCTCAGCTCATTTGCAAGAGGCAGCCTGCCACATCAGAACTCCTTTAGGAAGCACCAGGAGGCAAACCAATCTGCTGCCTCTGAAAACAAGATGGGTAGGAGGATGTGTCTCTGCCCTGCTTAGATGGAAAGCAGAGGGGATTGCTGTGGGAGGCAGGAGAATGCAAGGGCTGTCTCCTCACCAAACACCCTCTGTTTTGCTTCAGGGAAAAGCTCTGATATCCCCAGGCTTAGACATAAAATGCCAGGGCAAGTGAAGGTTGTGCCAGGGTCTCTTGAAGTCTGTTAGGGCCTGGCACACCAGCTGTGGGTAGAGGCTTGTCAGGCCTTGGAAGAGCAGGAAACTTTCCAGCAATTGCCTCTCCAACTCTGCTCTCCACTGGCTTCCTGCAGACCCGGTGAAACAGGGGAGTTGAAGAGTTTGCCCTGGGTCATAGTCTCAGGGTCTAGTGCATGGCGGAGCCAGATAACTGGGTTGCACCAGGCCCCTGTGCTGCTGCTGGAGACAAGGCTGCTGAGACTATGGGGCAGTCCTCTGCCTCTCCTCTCTGCCAGGAGGGACTGTCACCATACTGCCTGTGCCATGTTCAGCTTGGCCATGCAGCTCCCCTTGGAGACTGCAGCATCTGCTCAGCTGCAGAGCTGGATGCGGGTCTGCACTCGCTCCCTGTGGCAGTGTCCTTCCCAAGCAGAGCTCAGTGAACGCACAGCACTGGAGAAGCTGCTAAGCTGCAACAGCAGTGTTGGAAGCCCTGTCATGGCACTGGTAGGTGATATGCACCCAGGGAACGTGGAGAGAGCTAAGCCAGAGCAGAATAATGAAATATTGCCACCTCTTCCCAGGCCTGGCCTTTTATCAGATACAACTTCCTTCTCTTTAGTCACACATTCCTGTTCTCCTGCCAGAGTGCAACCTCAGACCTAACAGCAGAGATGACTGAAATGCCCCTGCGCACACATACCCCTGTATCCTCTTTCTTGCTCCAGCTGGAAGGTGTCTGCTCAACTACCTGAGGAGAAACAATAAAATAACCCCTTCTGAGTCAACTGTCAGCCTCCGGGAGAGCAGTGCTGCTCACGGCTGGTTATGTTTCAATAAAAAGCAGTGGAAATACAGCCACAGAAAAGAACCAGAGACCCATGTCCTCCTGTGAGAAAAATAAGTCACTCCCCCTTCTATTGGCCTGTTTTCTTACCAGAAACTGGTGGCCAGGTGGGGTGGATGGGAATGAGTCAGACACAGGGCTGGTCATAAAGCGAGCAGGAAATGAGAAGTATTGTCCATGCAAAATGTGCTTATCAGAGGGCTGGAATGAAAATGTGCGTTTTCTTAGGGAATGTTTTTAGTGGAAATGTTCCAAGTAATTTTTGTTTTTTAAGAAAAAGGCATAATGCTTCAGATTTTTCACTTTCATTTTTTTCATTATAGGGACAAGTTTTATACCATGCAGAGGCTGTTATTTGTGGGATAAAATGTTCCTCTGACATTAGCCTGCAGTGAGCATCCCAGGAACACCAGTTTACTGGTAGGAATCATCACAAACCAGCAAATCCTATTTTTTTTGAGTGTTCCATAAAGGGAATTACGGGCTCATAAACCGGCTTTTGCACCTGATGCCATGAGTTAGGCTTACTCGGTTTGGGAAGTGAAATGCTATCACATGCACTGCATGTCAAACCAGAGCAACACAAATTGTACACGCTGGCAGTTTCCTGTCACAAACAAACTGCAGACCAAGAAATCCTCGTTACTACCTAAGTAATTTCAAAGCGTAAATGTAATTATCATGATCTGATCAGGGACAACAGAGAAAGAGGCGTAATTTGCTGACAACAGTATTTGCAATAATTAATCTCCCAGATCTTGCTTTACAGGGTCATGAACGTCTTGAAATGGGAAATGGGATGTTTAAATCATTTGTGTCCCTTTAATCATCTGCACCAGCCGGGGTGACTCAGGGCCTCCTGCCCAGAGTCTGGCAAGTTCAGAGGCATGTCAGAGGCAGGGCCTGGGTGCTCCCACCTGGGGTCCAGCGGCCTGCCTTAGTCCCCTTTCCTTCCAGGGACCAGGACTCTGCACATCAGGAGGAAAAGGCCTGCTTTGGTTAATGGCCTGCTTTGGTTTTTTGGTTAAAAGAGCTGGACAGCCTTTACAGACATCAGTTCAAATAGCATTTATCAGCACTGGAGTAGTTCAGGGTAGAGGTTGTCCCTCAACCAAAATGCCATCAAAGTCAGCCCACAGGTTCTGGGCTTTACCACAGGGTGAGTGTGGGGAACTTTCAGCTTTACTGATGAGTGAAGGAGACACTCAGCTAAGTAAAATCAGTAACCAGACAGCACGTCCCAAGCCAGATGGGAGGGGGTCAGGCAGAGCAGACAGGGCACAGGGAGGGTTTAGAGAAGGCAAGTCAGGCATTAACCTTGCCCTGCAAGGTGCCAGGAGAGCTGGAGGAGCTCAGCATCTAAAGCCTCCCTAGTCCTTAGCCTCTCTGACACTACCCACATGAAACCGGTGACTGGCAATGGGAATAGATGGATGCTGTGCTGCAGACACCTCCACTCCCTCATAAAAATCAGGGGTGTGTCCCACATCCTCCCTGTGTTCTGTCTGACCACAAAAGGCTTCGTTTCAGCCACCCAACTTGCCTGAGGAGGGAAAGGATTACATGAGTAGGAGCATGTGTGTCTCCAGGTCTGCCCACGTGCTGCTCGTCCTCAGGCATCCACGCATGTGGGTGGTGCAGTGTGAGACGGGAATCGGCTGACGCTGCTGTGGCAGCCACATGCTGTAAAAATGAACCTGAGAGAGTAATATTTCTTCCATGGGGGAAAAAATCCTGCTACTTGAAAGGCAGCTGAAGCAGAGATTAGAAAGGTGCCTGAAAGAGGTAAATAGAGCCAGGATGCAAGCAGCACTTGGAGTCGCCATTTCCAGTGTTGAGCTCTGGCCCCTGGGCTGAGATTGGTTCACTTGGCTCCCTGGAATGCGGCCTGTCAAAACTCTCCTGCCTTTGATCACCTTTTGTGGGAGAATGAAGTACACATTAGATGCTCATTAACATTCATGTAAGTCATCTACTTATCTTGTCTGCCATTTGCTGGGGGAAAAGAGAAAACTCACAGGCCTTCACAGAAAGCCCCCAGGACCACAGCACTGCTGAAAAGTCCATCTGATCCCTTAGCACTAGTCTTAGTTCTTGCTCCCATAGTAATTCCCACAGAGACAGAAGCAGCTCAGGGGGAGCTTCCCAGCTAAACTCTTACAGTTGCTCTACCAGGTTAAGTGGTTAACTGGATGCGCTCTGCTTTTAGAAAATGGTTCACTGAGCACAGCTGTCACCAAACAACAGTATAGCAGAGAGTGAACAAATGCATTCAGGGGAAATCAGATAATAGAGGTGGAAAGTGTCCTGTGATCCATTTAACTGTGTCTGCTCCCAAGAGAACACCACGGATACTAGTGGATTTGGTGAACCAGCATGACCGTGCAGGGGAACACACTCACGCACAGCCTTGTCAGGCAGGACAGGGCAGAACATGTGTCCCTGCCAGCAGGCTGCTGGGGCCAGCCTGGACATAGCTAACATGAGCAGGTCTGCAGGGAGGGATGGGCACTGCACTCGGCCAGGACTAATCTCAGTGATCTTGCTGCTTCACAGAGCCTGTTCAGCAGATGAAATCTCATCAAAGCACTGTGTGGCATTTACACTGAGCCAGGTGAGTCTTGCAGGCTCACCTGGCTCAGACAGACTCAGACCACTCTCTGCACTGTTGGCTTAATAATTAAGAAGTTGTTCTTGCCAGGTTAAGGACACATCCTTCTTTATAGAGCAGCCGGCTCTGTTTACCCCTAATTGCACTCTAGGTAAGAGGTTAAGAGGAGAAAGGATCTTATTATCTGGGTAAGCTGAAAACAAAATCCCAACCAGGAGGGCCAGCGCAGCTGTTCCTGCTTCTCCAAGGGCAGGACTCTGCCTCTGGAACCTCCCCAGAGCCTCATCCCTGCCCTGGAGAATTAATTATCTGCTCCTTGTGCCTGAGCAGAGAGTGGAGAGAGATGATTCCTTTGTGTTATGAGAGGAATTGTGAGACAGATGAATTAAGTCTTGCTCAGTGTTCAAAGTCAATTACAACCCAGCCTGGAACACCTCAGGTCTGCACAACGTGCTGTACCTTCTATAGGAGTCCTGCATATGTCCACACACACAGAGCTGTGTTGAAGGATTTCTCTTGCAAGGGCCTGACTCCTCAGACAAATCCTTTCAATCAGCTGAGTTGTACAGCATAAACCCTCATGCTATGAGCCCTGCTCTGCAGGCCAGGGGACCAGTGTTACTGTGAGTGCCTGATGTGCCAGTGGTCCCAAGCCCCATGATGAGAGTGCTGCTTTCCCGGCACCCCACAGTGATAGACCCTAGAGCTTAGCTCTCCAAAGCTCCGTCCTAACCAAAAGTAGAAAAAGGCAATGTAGTACGAGGTGGAGCTGTGAGTGCACAGCACAGGGATTGCGTGGGGCAGCTGCCAGGGCATCCAACTGGGATTTCAGCGGGACTCGGTAAGTCGGAATTGAATGAAAGGCACACACAGGACTTCATACAAATCATGAGGACAATTCATCCACCTGGCAGAAAGAGCTTTTAGGCACAAAGTATCAGAAAAAGCAGGCTCAAGAATACTGAATTTCTCCAATTGTATTTAATCTGAAACAGAGCACAAGACACCCGCCTCTCAACAGTAAGTACTACCAAAGGAATGCGGAGCCCGTTTAGGAGGGCATGTTGTCTGGGCTCATTTCCATGCACATGTACTTGCATTTCCCATGAAACTTGGAAAACATGCTTATCTTTTCCAGGTAGGGATGCTTCTTGACATAGCTAAGAGATGCTGGAATACACTCCCTACATGCAGCACAGGGAATTCACGGCAGGAATTGCTTTCCCATCTCCTGAGCACACCAGTCAGTTCTGAAGCAATTTCTCCTTCTCTGTTAACAGTGTAAAGCTTTGGCAGATTACCCAACTTAAAAAGTAATTTAAACTGCACTTATAAAATATTTCATGAAACATTTCTAAAAACATTGCCACTTTCACTCCCCAGCCATGACAGCAACAGTTGAAAGAAGGATTGTGCAGTGAAACCTCTCTCTTAAACTCAGATCTCCTGAAATTTCTGCTGCTTCAAGCTGCTCTTTCTATTCTGTATTCACTTAAAAGGAGTGGAAAATAGGCATATTCAGTATCAGATTTTGTTGTTTTAAAACTCGTGGAAGTAAATACTTTGATCTAATCACATGTAAATTATGTGTCACTGTTAAAATATGGGACTGCATGTAAATCTCAGATACAAAAGAAGTCATCACCGTCTCCATGTAGAATGAAAAGAAATGTAGAATATTAAAATCAAGAGGTTCAACTTTATTAGCATAACAGCTTCAGTTTATATTCATGTGCACCAAAAATGCATTCACAGCAAAATAACTCAGAAAGAAGAAAAGCCCTGATTCAGCACAGTAATTTAACTCATATTTAGCCTTAAGCATGTGCTTAAGTCCAGCTGGGCTTAAGTCCAGATGAAGAAAAGTCCTCTGATAGTCAAGACAAAGCCAATAAAAGCTGAACAAATGATTGCAGGCTGACCAAAAAATCCAAAATATTTTTTATCTGAGTTCAGTCTTTGTTTCAATTTCAGTGTGTTCTGTTGTTACCAATCTCTTTGCCCGGGCCTAAACCAAGTCCTCTAAGGATGTTAAATTCATAATAAATACTGTCCTTGAAGGATGGAGGACAAAAGCTTCCTGACTGCATCAGTCTTCGACAGCACAAGAGGTAGATGGAGCATCTACAGGTAACACCAGCAGAAGCCAAGTGGAGCATACTGGGGTCTGTGGGGAGCTGAACAAGACACTGTTCTTCGTCTGTTTCACAGGAAAAAATGCAAGAGGCCCTTCTGCCTTCTCCCTTCTGAGCCGGGCAGGACTCCAGAGCTTCATGGGATCACATTCCCTTGCCATCCTCCTAGCTGGGGGTCATTGCTGTCATTGCTGAGAGATGCGGAGAAAGGTCTCCAGCTTTCCCACGCAAAGGAAGGCCTGTTGTCAGGGTCTAGAGACAGAACTTAACACCAACTGCAAGCAGCAGTGAGCAGTTTTCTCCCCCTACTTGCTATGGGGAAGGCACTTGCTGTGCAGGAGGTGATTTTCAGTGGCAGCCACTGATGCAGAGGTGGCTGTGGGCTCTGAGTACAGAGATCCCTGCCCTGGCAGGCTGCTGGGACTCCCTCCGAGGATCGGCACTGCCTTGTCAGGCTGCTCACAGATTTCCCAGCTCAGTGATCAGTGAGAGCGCTGTTACAGACCATCACGGCAATGAAGCCATGGCTCAGCTGCGCACGGGGGGAGAGCGGAGCGTGGGCTCCTCACTGCCCGTCCATCAACACTGGTGTGAGGGGCTGAGTCCGCAGCCAGGTCAGGCATCAGCCCATGGAAACAGAGAAGGGGTTTGTGATTTGTCTTGGTGAAAGCATCACCCATTAGCTGCAGCAAGGAATACAAAGCAGTACTGCTGTGCTTAGGGACGACATGAGTATGTTAAAAGCAGGATAAGATATAAATAAAAGGGAATGCTTTTCAACCATTATTAAGTGGAGGAAACCCATGTTACCCTTCAAATAACAGCACCTGGCACACAAGCAGAAAAGAGAGGGGTCTCAGCTCACACATGCAAGAGGCTAACAGATGCTAAGTGATGCTAACACACTCTCAGACTCCATTGAGAGGGTGTTCTGGGGCTGCTGGACTGCACTAGGCAATAATAGGAGAAGAGAGAGGAACTCTGCAGCACCACTCCTCAAACTGACCCTCTGCTGATAATAAGCAAAATTGTTCTGACTCTATGTATACGACACTTAGAGAGGCAAAAGTACATTGTGACTGAAGCCAAAGATGTTGGTGTAAAAATGGCAATGAAAAAGAATTGTTCTCAAATTGAGGAAGAAACACACCTGAATCATCTGGACAATGGGTTATGCCTCCTGTGAGTACAGGCGTCAGCAGCAGGGTAAAATATTTTGTCGTATTCCTAAAGACTTGATGCTCTCAAAGGTCTAATCCCTTCCCAAACTGTTTGGTGACATGCATTTAACCATTTCCCAACCATCTTCTTTCCCAGAGCAACAGCGAGACGCTGTCTTTCAAGGCGATGCAAAGCATCACTGGCCCCATGCACACAGGAGGAGATCACTGCTTTCTCTCTCTGCACATTAGGTGACTTCACTCTGTTTGCTGTGAGCTTTTGCAAAAGGTTCCTTTCATCAGCTGCCTTTGAGGTTCTTTGAAAAATGGAAATAATTAGGCATGTGTATTTTCATTGGCACAGGGAGGCTGAAGCCTGATCTGAAAGGCTTTGCCTCTGCAAGAAAATAATAGGTCCAATTAAATGTACTTTATTCTCTGAAGTTCAAACGCCATAGCTTTGGGGGCAAGAATTACGTGCAGAACAGGGATATAGGTGTATATAGAACTGGGGTTAAAGATTATCTGCTTGGGTTTACAAAACAACAATGCTGATGATTAATAGAGAAGCAAAGGGTGAAAGTGTGACACTCCTGTCCAGAGGGACAACAAAAAGGCCCTGTGTCCACTGGCACTTAGTCCACTGAGAAACGAGTGATTCCATTTGCATGTGTAATCATATACCAGAATGCTAAAATGATGGATGTAGCTGTGATAAAAACATACTGGCCCTGAAGGGAGCTGGAGCAGACCCCTAATTATCACTCCTGATTCCTCGTTCAGTTAATACTTGCAAGAAGTTTCTAAAGTTTCAAAGGAATATATATCTTATCAAAGTACTTCTAATTGCACATAAATGACAGGTACAGTGTCATTTAGCTTGGGCTGCAGGGAAGGGCAGCAGAGTTCTCCAGAACCAGTGCAAAGGTCTAATACTGCATTCAAAACTCCCAGAGAAATCGAGCCCTCACCTAAATGTTAACTGAAAGCAAAACTGCAGTTAAAAACCAGAGAGGATGCTCTAAAAATAATTAAAATCATGTGAGGCAAATCAACATGCTCCTCTGCTTATGGGTCTTGGCTCTCTGGGGGCTAACGGCTGTCTTTGCTGCCTGCAATGGCTTTCTTTCTGTATGCTTGGACAAAAGACACTTTATTACAGTAATTTATCACCCCATAAAAGTGGCTTTCTTGTATTGCTGAATAATTTTGAAAGAAATATGTTTTAAAAATTAAAAATGCAGTCGGTGTACGCACACTCAGGTCTGCTGGGAGACATTTCTGCAACTACTGTAACTGCCTGGGTAGTTTTAATACCTCTACCTTCTATTATTTAAAGTATGATGATATTTTTTCCTTCTCTGAGCTTTGTCAGCTATAAATAAAAGATAAGGGTTGAATTGTACAGGGTATCTGTAAGCACTTCCATTATTGATACTTAATGTTACTTGGAGGGGGTAGTGAGACCACGGTATTTCTCATTTGCACCTAAACCCTAAGGCCCAGCTGAGAGAAGCAGAAGGTGCATGTTGAAAGGTCATTTTCTCTGTGCATGCTTCCATTTTTTGTCTTCCATGTGGCACCTTCCAGCATGGAAAATGAGACCTATCCACAGATATTTCATGAGACATTAAACAAAGATGTTTGGGGAACTGTGAAAACTGCTTGATGGGACCCAGGAGCAACAGGAAAGGCTTCCTAGGAAGATGCACAGACAAGGTCTAGATTTGGGTCCATGATCCTGAAACAATAAAAACTTGTTTTGCACTTGTTCTTCTAGACCCAGAGGGTCCTTTGTCTGCTGAGCTGGAGCTGCTTTCTCCCCAGCTCTGGAACAAAAGGACATCCTTTTCTTGGCACTCTTGCCATGTAAGGTGTTGCCTTTTTTTTTAGCACCACATCAGTCAGTGGTTCCTCAAAAACAGTGACATCCCGAAAAAAAACATGCTAAAATGGGATTAATAACAAATGCACTCATCAGACTGGTCCAGAAGCAGAAGGGTTGTTTGACCTGGGATCAGCCTGAAGGAAAATGAATGTGTTAGTAAGGTTACTAACCTGTAATTTGGTTTTACAGGTGCCAGTATCCTTGTTCCTCACTGCTGTCTCCACCTGTCCCAGCTCAGCATCCTTAAGCACTGGACTGAAGGCAGGACATTTGCCCCAGGGTGAGTGCTCCTACAAATCTTGTATTTATAGCCGACTCACGTCCTTGTGCCTCAGGAAAGTGGCATCAAAGCAAACTTCTTGTACATTTGTTTGTCTACTGCTGTAGCTAGATCAAGAAAAATCTTGCTGTTAAAACAGACAGGCTCTTCAAGAGTGCAAGGACTACCCACTCCATAGGAATCCTCATCCCCACAACCCCTTGGATTTGCCAAGCAGCAGGAACCGGGCTTGGAACAAATACCTGAGTACTCCTAAGGGTAAGCTGGCATGAATCCTGCCCTCTGTGTCGTTTCTTCACTGCTTTTAAAGATCAGGTACCAAATTCCAGCCCCTGCTGCCAGATGAATGAGTGCAGTGCTAAGGCTGGAGAATAACTGGGGAAGTGGAGAGAATGCCATCCTCAGCCATCCATGTATCCACAGGCTCGTACAGGGACAGGAATTACTCAGAGCAACATTTCACTGAGAGTTTTTGTAAGAGCTAATGACCACCTTTGGTCTTATTGTGGCCCAGTGAGATCACAGAGTAACCAGGTTGCTAATCAGCCCCAAGAACACACCAGCATTTGCCTGATGAATCAATAACACACTGAGCTGAGATTCCCCTTCATACTATGTTCCATATTGCCTCGGAACTGGTAATGACTGCGTCAGATAGCCTTTGCCAGCCATACACTAATTACAGGTCTGCAGCCAGTCCTGATGCCTCTTCAAACCACAAGATGATAAAATTAGATCATTACTCACATCACCCTCTTTGCAGACAATTATCAGACGGATGCAACAGTATCTCCTCATTTCATTTTCTAAGAAGTGACTTCTAGACCCAGAGAGTGAGATAGTGAGACATACTCAGAGGTTTCTTCACCAGCTTTTATTTAATCAGAGTTAACAATAAGAAAAGCTGCTCCCTGTGCAGATACCTAAAAACTGAGCACACGTGGTAGCACTGCAAGAACAGCCACACAAATCTCAGGCTTTGTGTAAACCCAAATCACTGGTCTACATTTTAAAACCAAAGGGGCTGCCAGGCAAATCATAGGAACCATTGAAAGCAGAAGGGTGGGAGCCTGCATCCAACCACGAGCATAAGGGAGAGTCCCTAAGTTATCTCACTGACAGATGGACTCCTCTATCACACATCCCTGAACTGCCATTTCAGTTGGAAATAGGCAGCAGGCAGTCACACAGGCACTGGGCAGGGCGCTCAGAGGATCAGTGCTGTAGAAATGCCTACACAGATGCTCACTTGTTGAGCTCGCAGGTTCTGGTACAGGTACAGAGCTATAGTGGGTCAGACCAGAGGTCATTACCCACTGTCCTGTCTCCATCAGTGGCCAAAGGCAGATGCTTAGGGCAGAGTTTAAAGTTAGACCACTGTCTGCTAGGGCTGACCCAGTTTAGCTGCTCATTTCTGAAGTCATCTGGGGAAAGACACACTGGGTTGAGCTGGGCATATCCCACATAAGCATGGCAGCATTCCCAACTTCCTGAAGTGCTGTAAAACCCACAGTCCCACTGCTTACAGTCAGCTCTGAGAGTTCCTGCCAAGCACAGTTATCTTTCCGGGCATTCCCAGCCAGTCCTGCAATATCACAGATAATTTGCAGACCTGCCCTGATTATGCTTCATGTTACGGTACCAGTTTTATGCAGCTTAAAAGGCATTAATAAATAATGAATTGAAGTTGTTGGCCTGTTATATATAGAAGCAGCATGTGTCCAAAATGGTTACCAGGACATCAGTGGAAGTTACCATAGATAATGATAAGCTACAATTAAAAGCAATCTATTGCTCTGCTGGACTGTGTAACAGTATGTAATAAAAGATTAATCACTTATTAAAATAGCTACAAGTATTTCATTAACCTTTATGCATTATTTCTAATGGCGCTCATCTACACTGCAGTCACTGCAGTGACTAAGTGGGCTCAGTGACAGAAGTACTGGGCAGGATTTAAGCAGCCCTGTTCTGGCACCACATGCAGTGCAGCTGCTGTGACTAACAGTACTGTTAGTGCTTAGTCCCAAGTATTTACCCAGCTCTTTGGGCTGGGCTCCTGGCCTTTGCTGATCTCTCTGCTCTTGCAGCACTGCAAATAACAGGTTTAAAGCAGACGTTGGAGCTGCAGCTCCTGTGAGAACACATTCAGAGATGACTCTTTGCCATGGAGCCCTGCGTGACACATCTCTGGCAGAGTGAGGCCACTCCCTGTGAAGTGCTGATTCCCAGTGCTGGCATCCCAAACTGAATCCCCCTGGCTGCCTTCCTGCATGCTGCAAAGACGTTTTGCTTATGCATAGTGGCCATTCCCCTCTAATGACCAGTTGAACACTTGCCACCTGGTTTCCTTCCCATAATAGAAATCAGACAGCTCTGTTTTCTGGAGAGGAGCTCTCCAAAGAGCCCTGGATGTTTGTGCTCACCTTCATTATGTGTGAGTGTCACCTATGCTGGGAACACCTGTATTGTACTGTGTCATTTGAACGAGCTGGAGAGCTCATTCCATTTACTGTGTTCAACTTCTGTTATAAGCTGGATCTGGATTTACACAGACATATGGAAACTCAGGCAAAATCTTTCCTCTGAGCACATGCTATTAGCTCTGCTGATTACTCCCAGCAGTACTTACCATGGGATAAGAGGCTTTCAGAACTGAAGTACTTCAAGGACTGTGTTTCCTTCACAGAAGCTAGGCTGCTTCTTCAACACCCTGCTACTTGAAGCTCTCTCTGCCCATGGCAGCCTATCACAAGCCTGCAGAAACTAAATCAACTCAAAAACGGTGTGTGCAACTGAAAAGTGGTTTTCAGGAATGCTTTTTTAATGTGTAAAATAACTCCATGGCTTGTTGAAAGCCATCAAGGGGTATGCTTGAAGAACAGTGTTTGGAGACAGCAGAAAATAGCTCTTCATTCCAAAGGACAGCAAAGTGTCTTCAGTGCTTTCTTCCTCTCCTGTGCAAATATTATCCTTTAATGTGGCTGGTCCTAGGGTGATAAAGGACACACCATCTCCATCAGATGAACGTATGATCTCTTTTCTGTGTTCCTTACCAGCCTTTCTCTGTGCAGGAGCAAGTCCAAGTTCTTCCTTAACTTCTCAGACTCTGCTGTGTTTAAGCCTCAGTATTACATCCCATTTGGCTCTCCAGCCCTACCACATCTCAGACAGAATCATCTGAGACATTCCTAGGCTGCAACCCTCCTTTATTCTCATATTAGTGGGACCTATTCACACATAAGAGACCTCCATTATACTTGATCTGAAAGATATGTGACTTGTGGAAACAACATACTTTGAAACATCCCTGCAGCAGTTCTGTAACCTTAGCCAGAGTTCACAAGTTGTACGTAGATTCCCTAAATCAGTACACTGAAATACACTGTTCTCCAGCAAAGCCTCTTCTCCAGTGCCTAGATGTGGTTCCTGCCTGTTGATATCTTTTGCTTTTGAAGGTTGGAATTTGTCTGATATACCAAGGAGAGGAGAGGTATTTTTCTCACAAAGGTTTGAAATCCCCATCAGTTTGCACCTGTCACTTTCAAACCAAACCAAGCTCTTGTATTGCTTGATGTCACAACAACAATGTAAAGTGTCACTTAAGCGTACAGTATCATTGCTTCCCCAAAGCACCAAACAGCCAGGTCTAAGCAGATGGTTTGGGAACCTCTCAGTGAACCTGGGATAAGTTTCCAGCTTGTAAAGTAAGTTGATGAGTTTCTTTTTACATGAATCTACCTTAATTGATATATAATTTATTAGGAACATGTGCACCTTGTTCCCACTGGGGTATGAGTGTTCTGCAGCTTGTATGGCAGTGGAATCCTTCCGTGACCCTCCAGTATGAGGGGCATGTTTGAAATCACCAAGCACAGAAGCACAAAGTTGGGGAAGCAACAAGAAAGGAAATAGCCTCACGGGAATGGGTGCAGGAGCACAGGGACTGCTGTAAGGGATGAGCCAAGTGGTCTGTCTGCCCGCCCCAGATCCTGCCTCCTGCAGTCACCAGCTGCCAGAGAGAGAAGAGCAAACTGTGCTGCCCACGGTGCAAGTTTCTCCCTGACCACCTACAGCAGGAGAGCAGTTTGTGCTCTGAAGCAGCAAGGTTTATAGATCCAGTCCCAAATGATGTGGGGTTTGGAAATTCATTGTTACGTGTGAATAATGAGACAATCCAGAGATAACTTTTTTCCCTGATAAGTCCCAGAAAATAACTTTGCTGAATTCAAGGTAGAATTTGTATAAGAAGACTTTTTTTTTTTGGTGTTAATATTAGGATTCCTGCTTCGCAGTACATGGTCTCTGTATAAGAATTGTCACAGTAGTGGAAATTGTCCTGGTGCTGAAATGGGGAAAGGCTAAGAAAGATGTGGCAGGTAGCAATGATTCTTTAAAGCTTGTATGCCTATGTCTCATTTGGCATTGAAAAAGGGGTTATCCACTATGGACATTATATACAGGGTGTGGAGCACAAGGAAGTTTGTGAACTGTTTTTTGGAGATCAAGTGCCTTTCAGTTACGGTATGTACAAAATTAAGTCTTCTGCTCAGAGTTTCATTAATTTGTCCTGGCATTTGCTCCATCCCACTTGCTGCTTTCAAACGCAGAAAGCATTCTTCTCCTCTTCAAAGAGCCAAAGAAGACAAGTATCAGTATTCCTGCCCAGGGCTGGATCCCGAGCTCCACACTTGACTCAGCTAATAATGGGTGTCCCTGAACTCACTGTTTACAGGATGAATGAAATATTTTTCACCGTTTGTTTGCCTCTGTTCTTGGCACCTCTGCAAACTATGAAAAGCTGAAAAATCTGAAGCTTGCCAAGAACTGTTAGTATGGAAACTTAATCTCTCTTCTCCAGTGTGGCAGTCACATGTGTCAAACAACATCTCATGTCTCATCTTGGGCAACACCTGAGCTTTTTCATACAAAACACTACAGAGCTGGGGCTCCACAGAGGTGTTGTTCAGGTCTCCTTTCCTGTGCAATGTCAGGAGCAGTCAGGCACTGCAGCACTGCTCAATCTACTGCCTATTCCTCTTCCAGGAGCACAGAGTTTTAAAAACCAGATCCTTGGCTGTTTTCATCCTTCCAGCCCATTTTCCAGTTCATTTCATCCCCTGAAGTAATCATGGTTATTTCAAATGTGTTTATAAGTGTCTGACATAGCTTTTGTGATTTCCTACTGCCAGAGCTGCCTTTAGAAGCAAGCAAGCAAGCAGGGAAACTGCCCAGGGCTTGATCACCCTAGGCAGGGCCTGTGAAGCTAATACAGGTAGTAGTTGAATCCTCCTTGTTTGTAAGTGTAAAGGAGGAGTCCAGCCCTTGGCCCTTGCTCCAGTCTAACAGCCACTCTACGTGCTTCTTTCACTCCTACATAGTTTGTCCTGTGCTGCAAAGTGGCCTCTCTTGACAAAGCAATTTTCTTCCTAATATTAAATATTTTGTCTGTCTTCAGCCATGTCAAATCTGAGTGGAGTTTCCCACAAAGCAGGACACAGAACTGCATAAGGGTGTATGTTAAGCCAGATGCCAGGTTCTTAGAAGTGCTGAGCACTCACAGCTCCTATTGCAGTCAGGAGGTGCTTCACATTCCCTGAAGCCACAAGCCCTGCAAGTACAGCTCCCTATATCCACTGTCTCCCCAAGTTCTCCAGGACTGTCAGCTGATGTAAATCACCTATATTCCACTGAAGTCAGCTGGACCACACAGACTCACCCTGGCACTCTGGTCCTGCCTTTGCCAAAGATGCTGTGGGGTTGTTCACATGGGGAACTACTGTCTGGCCCATATTAGTGCTCCAAATATATAAAATACTGCATGCAAGTTGAGATGAGATCACTTGAATGGGATAGGGATTATCAGGAAGCCAGGCTGGGCAAGCAACAGCGTGATGTGCAGCCTTATCCCACAGCCTGAAACACAGCACCAGCCACTTCATATTCCTATGCAAACACCCAAACAGGCCGCCAGTGGGAACGAGCAGAGAGGGGCTGGAACAGACCAGCCTTGACAGGCTGTAACAGGAGCTGTGGACCCAGCTGTATGTGAGACTCTCCTTGACACCACCACAGTCTGCTCTCTTGGAGCCCTGGAATGGTGTCAGCGTTTCTCAGACAGTATCATATCAAATTACTGAAAGTATTTTCAAAGAGGTGTTTGCTTCCCTAAATTTTGATTGAGTTAATAAAAAGCAACAGAGTTGGAAAGAAAGCAAAGCACATGTGCTACTGGAAAGGAAAAAAGGCCAGTCAACAAAAATGTGACCAACTGGAGAACGGTGCAATCTGGATGGCTTTGGAACATCTGCAGCCAAAGAATGAGGGAAGGGCACAGGGAAAGAAGGAACAAGGAAGAGAAGAAGACAGCTCTCTGCAGTCCTCAGGCTATTCTCAATGTACTCCAGTCACTGCCTTCTCTTACAGATGCTTAACAGCCAGATAAGGCCCACACTAAAACAGAGACCTGGTACACTTCCAGCAATAGCACTCTCTTCCTTGTGAACAGAGGGTCTCCTGTCTAGGAAGAAGAATTAGTCTCCAAGGCTGACATTCTGGTGTCTTTTAGCAGTGTAAATGAAGGTTGGTGGCAAAAGGAGGACTATTTTATTTACCTGTAAGTGCCAGAAAATAGGGTTTTGTTACTTTCTCAGGTTAGGCACATGTTTGTAGTTCAGACCTACCTAAAATGCTGTATTACTTCCAGCAACTGCAGAGAAAAATCATAATTTAATTACTTGTGAGAAAAACTTTTAACTTTCTTTGTTCATTTTTAGACAAACAAGTGAAACCACTAAGATTTGTCGCTCTGGTGGCTTTTCATAACAGGAAATGGTAATAACACATTTCTGTCTGTAGGAACTTCCTCTGGTTCCCTTCTTGGCCCTAAGGGAACATTAGGAAGCTGCCTGAAACAGGCACAAAACCTTTGCCATGGTAGGAAGCCAGTGCCATTCACTTTCTGTCTCCTGTTGAAGTTATTGGGAACCCCTGAAAGGCTGCCTGGCACTTGGCAGGAACAGGAAAGTGAAGGTCTGCGTCCTGCGGTTCTGCGTCCTTAACTTAGACACCCAAGGGAATTAAAAGAGGAAAAGTAATGCCCTAATTTCCTCTTCTAAGTTCTGTTTCACACAAGGCAATGCAGACAGTCTTCCTCCAGGACCAGAGTAAGACAGTCTAATCCTAGACCAAACCTGTCCGCACACGGGAAGACACGCTGCCCTCTGCCTTCATGGGCAGCCTTCCTGCAAGCTAACGTTAAAAGGCAGACGACGCCTGCGGCAACAAAATGAGAGCTGAACTACTTAGAAAATGTGGCTTTTGGCAGCACACAGAAGGTTACAGGGAAGTGTCCACATCCCAGCCTGTTCCAGATCCTGTTGCCATCCTGCCAGTGGTCCACCAACATGGCTCAGCTCGGCATGCAGCGGGATCTGCTGCATACCAAGTTTCCCCCTTGTTTTAAGAAGCCCATTGCCTACTGCCTGCAAGTCATCATACTGCCTTGTATGGTACAGAGCTTTGTAATGCACTGTAACTGCACTGTATAGGGTGAGAGCTGCTTAAACACTTGTAATGGGACCTACAGTGCAAAGAGCAGGGAAGGGTTACACCCTAGATCCCATGCTCAGTGCATCTGGAGGGACAGAAGCTGGGCAGCCCCTGCCACCGCAAGGGGCTTGCTGTGTGGCAGAGCAATAGGGATGTCCCTGCATGGTCACTATTAGCAACAGTGAAGCACGTATCTCACTCAGACACACTGTTAAAATACATCTTTCTAATTTGGAAATGCAGGTTTTGCCACCCTCCCCCACCCTTTCAAGCTCAGAAATGTTAACAAACGCCACAGTTCAGAGGTATGAACAAGGCTGTCCTAATAATGTGTCTCTCTAGATTCTTGTCATGCTGCCCCGGTGATATTCAGTGTGATAATGAAGGCAGCAGGGAAGGAAGAACAGAGAAAATAGCAAACAACCTGGGAATAATGTGGAGTTGCCATGAAGAGTCACAGATTTGCTTACTGGAATTTAGAGCAGTTTGATTTTTTCTCTGAAGTCCTGCTTGTTGTAGCAGAAGCCAGTACGTAGCAGCAGAACCACTCAGTAGCGCTCAACACTGCAGGGGCAGCTCAGGTACAGATGAAAAGGTTTGTCCAGGGCACTTTGTCAGCTCAAAGATGCTCTTAGCCTGCAAGATCCAGACAGAATGAGAGGGTACAAACAGCCCCAGGGCTGACACCACCTCACTGCCTCAAGACATTCCTACTTAACTTGAGCTTATCTTAGTATTGAAAATGCAAGAATGACCTCTCCTTTCCAACCATCCTGGGCAGCACCTGGGTTAGGTGTTATGAAGGGTTAGTCAAGTAGAGCAAAGGAATAGGTGTCTCCAGTTTGCTGCAGGATCTCAGGTTATTGCAGTCAGGATTGCAAGATAGGAAGTGAGAGGGGATGGAGCAAAAGGGTGAGTGAGGATTTGCTTGTAGTGAAAGGTGCAGAGATAGAAGAAAGGCCAGGAATGGCTCCATCCATCCACTCTGGCCTTGCCCTTCATTCTCTCACACCTTCTGCCACATGCCTGCCCTCACCCAGCACCCCCAGCAGGCTCTCAGCATGACCCCCTGAAACCCAGCCTTCTGATCTCCCCTTTGCTCCTCAGCAAGGGGAGTGCAAGTTTAGAACTGCCTGAGCTGCTCTTTCTTGTGTCCTGCCATAAAACAAAGTGATGGGATAGGTCAGAGCCTGGCACTGAGGTTTGCACCTCGGAAGAGGTGAGGGATTGTTCTGATTAGATTCCTTCTACAGCCAGAATATGATGAGCAGAACAGCAGATACTGCTGCTATTAGGGTTTAATACCCTCCTCAACCTTAGGATGTTGTGACAAGAACTCAAGTGGGACCAGCAAAGGATTCAGACATCTCTGTTCCTTCAAAACTTCACTGCACTGGAATGAAGCTAGCTTTTTGTTTTCTGCTGATTTACCTGATGAACTTTAATGATATGCTCCATCAGATCAAGGTGGTGAAACTTCATTGTTTAACTGGGCTCAAAGAAGTAGAGGCCTTTTGCTTGTTTCTGCAGATGTACATTTATTGATTTGTGAGATTTTTTTCATCTTGGCATTTTTTCTTTAATCTGTCTTAATAGACACCATGTTTAATTCACTGTAACTAAAGATACTGGGATTTTAGTGAGTTTTCTGTCAGTTCCCATAACTCATTTTGATGGGAACCCATTGGATTTTAATGGAAACCTATTAGGTGAACATATTGTGATCATTAATGAACTTGATGTGCAATTATACGGGGAACCACCTAAAGGTAATTAAAACCTATCAAGACCACTAGGGAATAAAGAGAAAGGAAGTTAGTCTTGTTCAAGACAATTAGTGTAGACAATGATCTGAGAACAAAATAAATGATCCCTGATGAAGTAAAGCTGTGTAGGTGGCTACCCTGGAAGATACAGGCCATGCAAACAACAGCTTCTTTAGAAAATCAGTAATTACAGTAGTCTGGGGTTTTTTCTACTACGAGTGGAGCTTTGACAGGGAAGTTCAGCCTCTTCTTCCTATTGCCTAACTCTTTGATATGTTGCTAATCCCTGGGTCTGGGGCAGAAGAGCACAGAACGTCCTTCTGACACCTCTGTGCTTGTAGATCCAGGCAGAGGGAAGCAAAGGAGTGTTAATCCCTGTTGTTTTGGAAGGTTCTGCTGGATGACATTATGCCTGGACCGTGCTGTGTGGTCAGGGTAGCTGGAAAGGTTGCATGCGGCTGACGGAGCACAGAAATGGCAATACCCCAAAGGATGAATTCCAGGCGTGGCCGGAGGCAGAGCTGTGTCCCACCCTTATTCCAGGGACTCACATGCAATGTAAATTTTCCTTTAGTCTAGTACTGTTCTGCTCTACTGAAATGTTGCTTGATGCCAGTGACTTACCCTCTAACCATGAAAGGACAGCATCTCCAAGAGCGAGCAAGCTGCAAGCTCGGAAAGTGGCCCCAAATCACCAATATATTCCTCAAAATCCCAAGAAATCCTATTGCTTGCCGACCACTAGACAATGAAAGCCCCCCTACTCCATTGCCATCAATGTGCTCTGCGTGCCTTTGGTGAGAAACAGCAAATGCAACTTAATTAGCTGGCAGGTGATGTCCACCAAATGTCATTCCTGAACACATTTGCTTTAGTCCCTATTCACCAGCATCAACAGCAAGGCTGCTTCCCCATCCACTGGCAAAGGCTTTCGCCAAGATTTTAGAATTCAACAATGAAACAGGCCTGCAACTAAAACATTTATCTGGCAGTTTTCCCTCTTTAAGTCAAAGTGTTATGTTGGCACAGTGCGCTGTGGGTGGCGATTTGCCAGAGAAAAGCATGTGTTGGAAAACCTTGCTCAATATTATAGCAATCTCGTGCTCGCAAGCCTCGTACGACTCGAGGAGGAGGATGCCAGCAAGGCTCCCAGCCGCCCTCCCCTCTTCCCAGGGCAGGGATGGAGCAGAGCTCAACTGTCACCCAGAGCAATCAGAAAATGAGGTGTTGGTGGACGCAGCCTAGCATGTTACATGTTGGGGAGGAATTGGAAAGGGGAGGGGGTTGTACAGTGGCTGCCATTAGTATATGTCAGATGGTCAGCAGACGGAGGGTTTGTGGAGGATAGCACAGAAAGATTGTTTTATATTTCTGAAACATTTCCCTCTGGGTCTTTAAGTTTCTTTGGGGCCAGCCCAAATGTAGGACAGCTCTGGTGGGCTTTTTATATGGGGTGGATAATCCTCACTGAAGCAGAAAGAAAGACTGCAGGGACTTGCCTGTAGTACAGAGAAACATATTGAGAAGGCAGCAGTAACTTAATATGCAAGAGGGGCCTGGATGCAGAAGTCAGTTGCATCATTCATTTAGCAACACTCAAGCCACGGAGCAAGAGCTGGGCCGCCAAGTGTGTGCGCTGGGCATTGTGCTCCTGCCAAGTTACATCTTAGGGGAGCCAAGGAATGAGCCAGGACAAAAACAAGAGGATGAAATGGAGTACTACATAGCCAAAAAAAAAACAAACCCAGGACTCTCTTCCCCCTGTGCTCAGCTGACCAGGTACCTGGCCAGTGAATGAGTCCAGGAGAACAGGGACTGCGAACAGCTCTGACCATCCTGCTTTCCCTGCGCTAATGTGGCAGAGGTGTGCTCCATCTTTTAATTCCTTAAGTTTGGACTGTGATTTCTCATTACGCTTTCAAAATTCAAGCAACATGCATTCATCCCTCTCCTAAGTTCCTGCAGCTGCAACACTGGAATTTGCTTTGAATCACCTGGATATAGAGATATGGGACAGATAAATGTTCCTGGTTCTTGGTGCAATCTCACAAATAGAGAAGCAGCATTAGAAACTTCTCAGCTAAGCCAAGCTCTGAAGAGTGCTACAGCTGCAGGAAGTGAGCAGTCCAACCTGCTGCAGCTACCGCGAAGTGCGGTTACAGCAAAAGCAATTTCATTTCTATTTAATGAGGTTTCCAAGTAAAGCCATTCTGGGTTTTCCAGGATCTTCATCTTGCTCTATTTAAAACTACCAGCAGGGCAGATGTCACACAGGAAATAGCACCGCTGGGCAGCTAACGATCCTGCAGCAGCAGAGCCGTTGCTCTCCTGGGTTGCACAGAGCAAATACTGGAATCTAGCACACCTCAGTGGAAGTCAGTAGAAGAGCCCCCTTGTCAGGGCTCCTATGCCTGGTGCACTTCCTGCTCCAGCTACCAGGCAGAGCATCAGTCTTTTGGACTGAGAGCTATTAGAAGACAATCACTCTGGAAGAAAAGCTCAGGAAATAAAACTGCAGTGCAGCAAGTACTCGAAATGTCTGTGTAAGCAGAGGAAAACCTC
>NW_009926147.1:30970-33926 GCF_000696875.1 Nestor notabilis | reverse complement strand
GGGGGGGGGGAGGGGGGGGGAGTGGAAGAAAAATAAGAGAGAAAACAACTGTGTGTAGAGCAGGAAGGGAAAAGCATGTGGCTGGGATTAATACCTCAGCCTTTTATTAATAAGCCTCTATAATTCTATCTATCTGCTTCGCTTCACTGATGTCAGGAGCTGCTGTGCTTTCATATGTCACCCAATGCATACAGTTTGCTTTGAAAAGCAAAAGAAAGATAACAGATTAATCTTGCGCACATACCAGTAACACAATCCATCCTTCAGACTGGTCGCCTCCTCACAGAGACACATGCAAACCTCTATAGGAATCCCAGCCTGTTTCCTATTTACCCTCCATTTGAACTGAAGCAGGAGATGGGGGAAAAAATCCTTTTCTACAGTTTTCTTGCCTTTTGTCTCTGAGGTGAGGCTGGCCTTGCCCTGCTGCAGCTCAGCACAGTCTTTTCTGCATGTTGTAGCTGGGATCTTTGACCTTTGGAAGAAAATAGCAGTTCCACCAACAGCAGGCTCTCAGTTCACAAATACTGCTTCCATGGAAGACACCACTCCATTCGCCTTTCCTTTTTTCCCAAAGCACTAGGCAAAGCTTCAATTACCTTTTCTTACCACCCTTGCCAGCCATTTAACCCTCTTCCCACCACTGGGAAAGCTCAGCAGCACATTTGCCATTGCTTTGGGCCTGTGGTCTCCCCAGCTCTTCCTCTCCTGAGGTGCCGCAGATCACAGGGGCAGGCACACAGCAAAATTTGAGGCAGGAGGTGGAAGCTGGAGTGGTTTTACCTTTCTGCCCTTGTTTCATATGTCTCTCTTCAATCCAACTGCTACTGATGGAGACCATAAGGAGGACTTGAGGATGCCCACCCAAGTGAATGGGTAGCATGGGATCCGGGGTGTTATTTTGTATTCATTGTCCCAATCTAACATATCTAAACATGAATATTGTTCTTGGATAGACTTACATGATATTTCGTGTTTACATTCATTAAACTTCATAGAACTAATCTGAACCTGTCACAGGCACTCTAGGCTGCCACAGACCCTTCCTGTACAGTGGGTATCAAACCCCTTCTTCTGCCTCTCTGCAGTCACCCAGAGCAGTCCCACACTAAGTCCCTGCTTTCCCAAGACACACAACTCTCCTGCACCAATATAATACACGAATCATACCTGTATATCACATTAGCACTGTGATAGCCTATTTTCATCCCAATCCTCACACTTACTCCTGGCTCTAAATTGTTCTTTATAAAGAGGTCTGCAGGGACCTTGTTATTTTTATTGCTGTAATAAGGCAGCTCTACAGGAGAGAAGGAAAGTGTTTAGAAAGACAGTAAAGGCCCTGAGGCTGTCTGAATGTCAGAGAAGGCCTGTTGCAGAGGCCAAGCAACTTGGGCTCTTGCCTTGGTGAGCACTAATCAGTTTGGCTTGCAAAATGTGTACCAGGCAATAAAACACAAAGCATGAAGCTGCCCAATTCAAGGATTAACCTGCACCAGGATCCCTGACCAAGAAATAAGGTAGAACAGAAATTTAACACCTCCTTAAGGGGTGTTTGGGGCCCTTTCATCCTCAGGGAACAGGTACCTTCAGCAGCAATGACCTGAATCCTAAGGAAATGCTCAGCAAAAGCAAATTACCAGCAGCACATTTGCATACTTCCAGTAATTCAAAGCACAGGCTCATCAGGCAGTAACAGGTGATGAATGGTGCTACCCAAGTCGTGTGCTCAGCAGGTAAGGGATGCTCTGCAGTCCTGTTGGAGGAAATGTGGAGCCAACACTGTCAGCCAGCAGAGCCACCATTACCTGCAGATTGAGGAGTTTGTTGTGGTAGGTATATTCCCAGGATGGGGATTGACTGGATAAATCTGCTGCTGGCTGAGCAAACAATGACACATCCTCAAGTTTGTCTCTCAAACTCCAACAGAACAGGTTTCCAAAAAAGGTAGGTTCTAAGGTAGGTAGATAGACAGACAGACAGACAGACAGGCAGACAGAAGACCTAGAGAAGATGAAGTGGCTCACTGACATGTGAGAAGTGCCTCTCAGTAAAGAGAATCAGTGCACTGGCTGAAATAGTTATTGATCCCATTAGTGCTATTGCCTAATCTGAAA
The DNA here is from genome assembly GCF_000696875.1 of Nestor notabilis. Lineage (NCBI taxonomy): Eukaryota > Metazoa > Chordata > Aves > Psittaciformes > Psittacidae > Nestor > Nestor notabilis. The sequence continues at coordinate 31,809 of NW_009926147.1, read as the reverse complement.
GAAAGTCCTCCAACATGCATGACAGAAGATCACAGCCTGGATTTAATTTCCAAACCAAGCAGTAATAACACAGAGAGAGAGATAATGCTAAAGGTAGAACAAGTGTAAGAGACTTCCAGGGTTACAGCTGAAGCAAAAACAAACATTAAATAAATTGGGTGACAGGAGCTGTGCCCATCTCACTGAGCAGAGATGCTCAGAATGCTTTTGACCGAATGTCAGAAATCAGGAAGTGCTGTTTCATCAAGAACAGAAATGCTCCCTGGGAACATGGGCAGCTCAACAAGGCTTGAAATAGGAACAGTTCTGAACAATTTCTTCCTACATTCTGAAGTCTATATCCCTATATATTTTATTGTTATATATCATCTCTGACACTTGGAAATTATTGCACAGAAATGCTTCAGTATTAGAGAAAGGTGATGTTTTGATAATGGTATTTTGCAGGGTTTTTCCCAGCTGAAATATTTCAGATGTTTTGTCCAATGCAGCATTTCAACATTTTGATTTTTATCACAATTTAGACAATTCTCCACCCCACCCCCCCCAATTCTGAAATATCAGAATTTCTTGGGGGACCAATGTTTTGTTTTCTGAAAAGCCTTATTGCTCAGAAACTAAAAAGTTAGTGTCTTGGGAAGTGATTCAGTGCTGCAGCAGCACCTCAGACATGACAGTACCCTGTACTAATAGATGAGGCTGTTGTATGATGCTAATATGGAAACTAGAGCTCCAGCAAACCGTTCATCTCCCTGGTGAACAACTGAGCTCGGTAGCTCACAACTGTTTGCTTTTATACACTCCCTTGTTGTTGCCATAAGGCCAAGCACACATATTCA
>NW_009926147.1:0-30939 GCF_000696875.1 Nestor notabilis | reverse complement strand
TCCTGCAAGACTTAATACTCATTCCAGATTCCCTTTTGGCACAGAGAATTTACTGGCTTGATCCAAAAGTGAAAGCAGCTTTTCTTGTTTCAATCCCATTGCTTTGAGCAAAGTGGCAACTCGTTTTTCAGAGCATCCTGGGATGGAAGAATTAAGCTCTCTGTTCCATACCTGTGCAGCACACACAGGCCTGGCCTGGTAGATTTGCAGCAAGAGCCATTCTGCCACCATTATCTCAGAGTTCCTTTTAAGATCTTACAAGGCAGTGATTGATCTGCCCATTGCAATGGGTTTGACTAACATTTCATTACCTTATCCCCACTGAAAATGTTTGATTTAGGTTCAAAGAGCTCATTATGTAGGGATTTTTTTTTTCTTCTCAGGAAAAAAAAAATGAAATGCAGAATAAGAAAGTATCAAACACTGAGCTAATTACAACTTGCCAAGGTTTGGTTGGTGCATGAGTGTATCTGAGAGTTTGCTCATTACCAGTCGTATAATATAATTTCTACTGCATGTTTAATTAACACCCCAAAAATAACCTAAGGAATTCACACAAGCCCTGTCAGAGGACAGGAATAAATCACTGAGGAGTAGGTCTAGGGAAAATCCCCAGTGAGGGTATTTTCACTATTGATGTAAAACACTCAAAGGTTTAACTTTCAAAACAAACATTTTGGGAGAAGCTCAGAAGCATCTCCAGGACAGCTTCTGTGCTATATTCAGACAGTTAAACTCCATCTCATTCCACAAGCTAAGTGCTTTTCTCTAGCTGATGGCAGGTAGCTCCAATCAGGACCCAGCTCAGACTTCGGAATCATGCTTTCTACTATCTTGGCAGAAGCACCAAAGCAGCATTCAGCCTCTCTGACTACACTGCCTTTCATCCCAGTACTGTGTGTCCAAGACTCCCCTTCTTTTGATGGTTCATTCCAAGCACCTGAAGCTGACTTAGAGAAATTTCATTTAAGCACTAACACACAAACCTCCTTCTTCCACCACCACAGTATTCATCCTGAGATAGTAGAAAATGTCATCGATCCTTTGAAGTCAAGGGAGCCATGATAGACCAGTTGACAGATCTGCTCCCTCATAGTCAACCAGGCTCCCTTAGGGTATGTATAGCCACGTGAATCACCTTCCCAGCTGTGCAGTGTGACTGAGAAATAATCATCTCTCTCCTGAAAGGCTTTGTCTTGGCTCACAGTGTCATTCACCACTGCAGGAACGGGACGCACTGAAAAGATGCCGCTTCAATTTGGAGGCAGATGGGGTTTACTACATATGTGGGATTAGTGGATTGGTTTCTTCTCCAAGTCAGCTGAGCTATTCTGAACTTTGGACTGAATCTGAAAGAAACAGCACTTTGTATATTTCTTCTAAACCAGCTCATCCACTCCTGTTTTCTGCCCTTTTCCATTCAGATGCCTTTGCCCTTTGAAACATGTCCAGTTGTTCTGCCCCCAGCCAAAAGAGAAGATGAAATTTATGATGGACATAAGCGCACTGTCTGTGAGGCTCTTCCAGACAACAAACAAAGCCTACTGGGATGTATTAAAACCAATGACCATCCCAGACTGTTTAAAAAGAAGTCAGATACCAGTAACCAAATACGTTGCCGTAAAATGTATTGCTCTGTCTGGGTCTGTGTTTGCCATCATATCAAAGCCTAGAAGTGATCTCAGTTTGCCTGTGTTGGAATTCATTATTCACCACTCCTCCTGAATCTGATGTGATCTGCAAACTAGGAAATCTTGCTTTCTATGTCCTCAGCCAAGTCTTTCATACACTGTAACTATCAGAAAGACCAGGATCTGCCAGTGCAGTCTCCTACAGTACACGCTCCTTTATTAACTTGTCTTTCATCTTGAAAGGCTTCTATTTATGCCTCCTTTCCCCACTCTGCTCCTGTCCTCTGGCCAATTTTCAATCAGTGAGCCAATTCTTCCCCTTTCCAACTCCCCACCTTTAGACATTAACCTCCGACGTGGGACCCTGTCAAACACTGTCTGAAGATCCAAGCCTCTCCTGACTGCTGCTCAGCCTCTTGTCTATGTCGACAGGAGTGTATGTTCTAAAAAAAGAAATTTCCAAAAGTTAGCGAGGCAGAAAAGGTCCTTTCCGGAAACCATACTGGCTATCTTTGGTCAAGCTGTGCGTTTCTCAACAGGCCACCTTTCATCTATTAAAACATTTTCTAAGACTTGTCTTCACCTGAAGGGAAACGAACTTCCCTGCAAGACCCTGGTGTACATCTGGGTCGTTCCTTAAATAATGGTGGGAGGCTGTCCGCCTTCCACCTTTGAGGAATCTCCTGCAAAACACTTCAGCTCTGTGAAGTGCCTGTGAAAACCTTTCCAATTTAGACCCACAGTTCCTTTAACCTCTTTAATAAGAGAGCCATAAAGTAGGGGGTTTGGTACCAACCATCCACTTCACACCCTCCAGCTCCCTGAAAGCTTCGTTGCTTCTGTGCTCTCTTTTCCTTTGAGGAATAAAGTCTGGTTTCCACCTTTCTACTTACAACTTTGGTCCAGGCAGCTCCTCTCTGACTCAGGTGTATTCTCTCTGCCAGTAGCCAAGCCTGGTATTTCTACTTGCCTCTTCTCTACTCCACAACCAATAGATTAAAACAAAATTAGCTTCCATCTTTGCAGCCAGCCCTTTTCGTCCTGCTGACATGCAGACTCTGCCAGCTTGTTCTCACCCTGCTCAGCTCCAATGCCAAAATATCCCCAATTACAAAAGAATCCCATATATCCTGCTCTGTGTGTGATCACTCCTACACCATTATCTTGCGGCTCAATTCATAGCCTCTGCCTAGAAGCAGCAGTAAACCTGTCTCAATGTGCCACTTTACATCCACATTGAATCTCCTTGGTCTCCAGAGGAGTGTCTCAGCTCACAGTCACCTTTCTGCAATGCCATTTATAGAGATATGTGTGTGCACAAGCAGCTTCCTTCCTTGCATGCAAGATGAGGAGATGAATATCCTATATTGCTTACATAGCCACATAAACAGGTATTTTCCCAGGCCACAATATTGTTTTGCATGATTAGAAAGAGCTGACTTAAACACATTCAAATGATGGCATGGGCTAGTTACAGCGTGTTGTATTGTTTATCCTCTGTATATTCACACTGCCCTGGACAAAGGTCCTGTGTCCGTAAAATGGAAAGGAGCAAGATCAAAACTTATTTTGGGCAGAAGTAGTTCTTGGGTTTGAGTTACTGTTTGGACTTAGTGGGGAGAGATAAAAAGACCAGCCTTAAATAATTTATGTGTCCAGTGCAAAAACTGAATTCCTCACAGGCTGCCCAGTTCATCCAAAATGTACTGATATGAGAAGTAAAGATTATTCTGCTCTATCTGCCCTAGTTCAGTGTTTTTCACACTAGGTAAGGCAAGCTAACTCTTGAGGTGAAGCCAACTCTTCACTTCAGCTTGAGCTGTTTAGTTGTCCCATTTTAGGTTATCCATGGCAGTGACAGTTCCTCACCAGAAACCCTTCCAATCTCCTGGATAAATAGTAGTAAAACAGCAACTCCTCTGGCAGCTGCTGGAGCAGAGGACTGAGAAGCAAGCTGATAGCTCTTCACGGCAGTGTCCCAGGCAGACGCACCAGCTGACAAGGCTCCACACTGCAGGCTCCTGTGGGCAGCAGCTATGTCAAGAGGAAACTGCTGCTCCTCTGGGTTTTCCTGAATTCCTCCAAGTCCAAGGGCTCCCCAGCCCCAGCTGCACCCACCTGGCCAGGCATGGCCTATGGGAAGGTTCATTCTGTATGGGAAGAAAGTAGGTCAGGCCCCTCACAGGTGCCTGCTTGGCTGCCCCTTACGGCCTTGCTGAGATCTTAGCACATGAGTTCAGCAGCAGTGGCAGGAAACACGGGCACAGCCTGGCACTGCCCAGCACCACGCTGACAGCCACGGGTGCAGCCAGGGTGGGACAATGCATCCAGCCTGCTCATCTGCCATGTCCAGCTCCAAGCCCTTCCTGCAGTAAACTCCCCTTGTCCTCTGGACTGCATCTCCTTCCTCCTCCACCCCAAAGATAGCCAAGGTCACATTTGCTGAGTTCCAGGCTCCAAAGCAGCTTGCTTTGTTTCAGACAAGCCAGGGGGAGCAGACAAGAGAGTCAGTCAGTGTTATCACAACTAATGCAGCTCATTAGAATTGTTTTAAACTCTGAAAGCAAATGAATATCTAATGAGATTTCCCCCCAGGTGTAATTAGCAATAAGCTTTACATTGCTCTAAAAATACCCTCCAATTTTTTGAAAACCTAAATGCAGATAACTGGAAGCTCTAGTTACACTTAATGAACTGAACAAAGCACATTGAAAACTAAGAATATTTTAATTGTGTTTATTTAGCCTTCAGCAAAGGATCCGAGACATTTTCATAATCATCAAATTAATTCCAAAATGCTTCTTTGTAAGTTGTCCAGCGAGCAATGTCAATGTTGATCATATACAGTGGCCTATATCCTGGTCGGACAGTCAATTTTCTAAACAATGCATTATTCAAGAAACAACTGAAGCCATCTCTTCAGCAAGCTTTCCCTCCCCTTTCTTCCTCCCATGGGCTCTTCAGTGTATAAAAAGAGTTCATCAGCTCAAGAAGAAACACTGCACTTCTGGTTAGTGGAAATAATTATGATTAGGAATCTTCTTTCTCCATATTTGCCCCCAAAAGAATGGTAAGGAAAATACTCTTTTTCTTTAAGATTTACAAGTATGACTAAAAGTAGGTATTGCCTTTCACATTCACTTCAGATCAAGTGGCAAGTTGACTTGAGCATCCCAAATGACCAATTTATTTTGGCAACTGGGCCTGCTCACTAGGGCCACCCCAGCACACAGCACCTCTATGCCAGTTTGCCACTGCTAGTCAGCAAAGCAAGTGCAGAGGAAGAGCAGGGGCTCCTGCCTCCTTCCTGCACACTTGCACTGCTCTGAGATCTTTTTCATTCAATACTGATCACTGGAAGGAGGAACAAGCAGAGTAATGCAAACAGAGCCTGAGTCAAAGAAACAAATTCCTAGAATAGGGGCCGAGACCTTTTGTGGAACTTACCAATATTGTTCCAATAGGAAATTAAAAATCCCACCAATAACTCAGTCCCTTGCACCCTCTTGCACTTCCATCACAGATAACAGGATTGCTACTTCTTCATAGCGTATTGAAAGCTTCATCCACATGTCCCTAAAGAAGTATGAAAGAGCAGGACACAAGAAGGGACCATGGCAAGTCCCCCTTCTGCTTCTGCTTATTGTGTTCCAGGAGTAGCCCCTGAGTCCAGGCTCAGGCCAGAGTGTGGCCTCACTGCATTGCTTCACGCAGTCCAGGTAGTCAGATCCCATTGACATCCCTTGTGTCTCCATGCCTGGCTTGCCAGCTTCCTCAGGAGCATTGCAAAGTAGAGTTAATTAATTCTGATCACTCCTAATAGTCTTCTAGGTCACAAATTGGTGATCCAGCTTCATTAATTTGATTTCTAACATTTCATCCTTTGCACTCTCTGCCTGATTAGCTGCTTGAAATTTAGTTTCAGTAAATGGGATGAGCAAGGCAGAAACTTCCAAAGAGATTTTCCTCACTGGCATTTGGAGGACAAGCCACAGCACAAAACTCCTGGACTTGCAGCCAGGCTGTGGTCGCCTCAGTTCTGCAAACTTCTGGATGACGGGGCAGCGTGGCCAGGCTGCAGTCGGAGCCACTGTGCAACAGAAGAGCTGATTCTCCTTTCACTCAGACAGGCCTGAATCAAGAAAAGCACCAGTGCAAATTGCACTGGAGTAAAACTGGTGCAGGAGGAGAATCAGACCATAGAATACCGGAAAAGAATGACAATTGTTTTCTCTCATAGTATTTTTAAACAAAAGCTGACATCCATTTGTAGGTGTGTGTAAACAGAGATTATATATACTGAAAAGTTCTCTATTCTTTCAGGCATCTATAGATGCAATGTCAGGAAACAAAGCAGATCATGTCAGCTGTGCTCTAGGGCAGTAAGAATCTGTGTGTCACTGAATGCTGTGCCTTTGTCTTGCATCATTTTTAGACAGGTCAGTGCTATAAGACCCTCTAAAAAGTCAATATTGCAAGTGGAAGAAGTGAATATATTATCTGATACTTGGGATCTGGGTGGGGTCTTTAAAACCTAAGACATTTTTTGAAGTTACCCAAAGATCATTATGACTTTATTTGTGCTTTTCAGATGAGAACATTGTAACATGACATGTTTGTATTTGTCTCTCTGAGATAAAAGTGTTTATTGTATTCCACTGTACAGCACACATTTTCCAACGGGAGACCAAACCCACTTCTTCCTTGGTAGGACCTAGTTGTTCTTCCCAATGAATAAAAGCTTCAGTGTACTTACACATGCCTGAAAATCAGTCCTGTACTCACAAACATCATTATTTCAGCTGGGGTGGGAAGAGGGCAGGAATAGTATCAGTCATATTCAAAATGCAGCATGGAATTCTGTGATGCTGAGAATGTCAGAGGAAAACTAGAAAATGTTCTGTGGTCCCTGGTGGTCCCAGCAGAAAATCTGTCTCCATACGGGTTACTGAGGAACATCTTCTAGCAGAATTAACCCCAAAGTTCATTGTGAACCTCAGCCCAAGCCATTTTCAGCCAGGTTTGAATCAGAGAGGTGCATGTGGCTTTGCCACAAAACCACAAGACAGTACAAATTTGGGGATACTTTATCAAACCTAAGCCAAAGTTTAGCACAGCAGAGAAATGTGAAAGCAGGCTGGTCCCACCTGGCTTGTGGGTTTCACTGCAAACACATCACAGAGCTCAAGCTGCAAAAGGAAACAGAGTTCTAAGGCCAAAGGAAATCTTGGGGTGAAAATAGTTTCTAGGAAATGAGTTGAAACATGCAGATGTACACCCAGAGCAGCACAACCTGAGAGAGAAAACAAACCCACAGCTGTGGCTGGAAAATAAACCTGCCCTGTCGGCAGCCCAGCTTTTCACATCACAGGAGCCAATGAAAAAGTGCTCGAGTGTTCTCACTGCTCAGACATGTGCAACCTGGACCCTTCGCTGGGCTTATTGTTCCCTTGCAAAAGGCCCATTTATAGCAAGCCCAGCAAGCCTGAGAGGGGAAGGAGGACAATGGCAATCTCCCCCATTCAGCAACAGAGGCCTAGGAAATATTTGCTACTCCAGGAGAGCAGCAGAGGCGCCTTTTCAAAGCTCCCTTTGCTGGGAGCTGAGTGACAGCTGAATCACAGTGCTGCTTTCCAAGAGCCAGACCTCAGCAGCACTGCCAAGAGTGGCCTGTTGTATTCAGAGCCCTGACACAGCTGCAGTTACTGGGAGGTCCTGCCATTGTCCTCCCCCAGCAGAAAGATGTTTCTGTCCCCCCTTTATAGACCTCCATTGCTGCCCAGTACAGGCAGGCTGAATGAAAATGTCAGCAGCAAGCACCGAGCAGATGTGAGGGGACCATGCTCTCTGACCTGGATTCACCCATCACGTGGACTAACGTGGCTAGAGTGAGAATAGCTTTATCAGACAACTTCAGGGGGATGGGATTCTGCCATCTGAAACAGCGTGAATGTGGGGCACAGATCTCGCCACCTCAGGAACGGTCCTTCTAGGAAGGCTCACAGAAATTCTTCCAGGAAGATGTCCAGGAAGAGAGCAGCGCTGTAAGAGTGGAGCAGGATTTGTGCACTCAGAGGACACTGGAAACTCTCCATCTAATCCTATTCTTCTCTGCTGCATAGTGCACATTGCCCACAGTTCAGACCCACTTTTGGATGGTGGCTATAGGCTTCAGGCCCAAGCTTTTGCAGAAATAAACCCCAAAAAGTAAAAGTTCCAGAAAGCATTAATAATACAGTATCTCTAGGAAGTACAGAAAACAGTCTGAGGTATTATTTTGTCTGCAGAATAGTAAAATTAAATGTATTCAACACAAAAATAAGTGAAAATAACTAGTTTCACAGTCCAAAGTAAATAAGATGCAGAAAAGAACAGTACTGAGTAAACTAAGAGGAAAATGCCATACATGTTCAAAACAAATTTTAAGCAAATTTTGTCCCCATTATGTTGGCAACATTTCTGCAGTGAATGCTGGAACTGCAATTCATTAGCCCAGTGCTCATGTTGAGATCTTAAATATTCATCTGAAGTGCATCCAACTGTCTGATTATCCAGAGATGCAGAACCTGCCCCGTCTCCACGCACGTGCTGCCCCACCAGCAGCACACACCCCCCTGTGACTCAGTGACTACCCGCGGCTGCTGTGAGCATATGGGCGCAGATTTTCGGCAGCTGAAAAAAGGACCAAACAACACGATTGATAGTTGGGCAAGAAAAGGAAAGGAAGGGGAAAAGACTTGGGAGGTCTGTCAACAGGGCAAGCAGTGTGGTCCAGGGGGGATTTTACTTCATTTGGGAAACAATGGGACACTTACGGAAGGGACTGTGCTCCTGGGGATAGTACAGGAGAGCAGCTGCTTTACACTGTCAGCCAGATCAGAGACAATTCTGCATCCAAGGGCTGGATGTGAGCCAGGTGTACTGAATGACTACAGAGATACCTAAGATACAGGGATGGTAATCTCTCACCAGGTTTGAAATGCAGATGAGGGTCTGCAGAGAGGGCAGCAACACAAATATCTTGGAGCTGAGAAAAGCCAACTTTGAAGGGGAATGAGACAGAGCTGAAGGAAATTGTCTAGGATCCAATAAAGCCTGAGAAATGCACAATGGAGAGCATTTATTGCAGTCGGAAAGCAATTCCAGTAGAATAATTCTACTTTACAGCATTTTGTGCATCACTGGGATTTTTTTAATGTTCTCTCTCAAGCAGTGGCAGAAAGCCAACATTTTGCAAGGTGAAAGTGTGGAAAGAAATCTCATGTGCCAAATTACTGAAGACATAGGATCCACAGGATCCAGGATTCCTCTCAGCAAAGAAAGAAGCACCAGAGTCAGGCCAGGCAGGTACAGGCACTGTCGGGACTGCAGGAAAGCTCTGTGGCAGTTTGTACCTGCCACTGAGTGCTGTCAGGTGTGCAGGCAGGAGGAATAGCCACTCCATTCAAAGAGCTCCTGGGTAGAAGGTCAGTGCTGTGAGTGACAGATTAAAACTAGAGGGACGAAGCAACTTCTTACCCACACTTCAAAGCAAACAAAGTGCCAGTACAGGCAGCACAATGGGGCCATTGAAACCAGAGAGTGATAATGGGAGAGGAGGCGGCACCATACAGCTTAAAACCAAAGCAGATTCTTCCCAGAACTCACTCCCAGAGGCCTTACAAACTGAAGGGAAAAACAAGAGGGTAAAAATAGATTCAACTCTGATCCGCACTAATTGCACAACAGGGATATCAGGGATCTCAGAGGTGGAGATCACAAAGTGACAGAGATTTAAAAGTTAAAACCGTAGCACCAAGAATTAGAACAGATGTTGGTGAATCTGGAAACTACAACCTACTTCAGCTCTGGGCTGGCTGGGAACTTTCTCTGACTCCAAGAAGAGTTCTCCAAGGATCGCTGCCACCTTGGCAAATGGACCCCTTATGAGTAAAGCGGGGTGCGTGCAGCCTATACAGCCACTAAACCCAGAGGAGAGGGACAAGCATTCTGCTACTGACCCTGGCTGTAAACAGAGCAGTATGAAGCCTCCACCTCCGTCTTCTCACCATCTGTGTAGTTATCCTGATGAACTACAGTGCTTTCCAGCCCAGCAGGATTTTTCCATCTCTCAGTTGAAGGGAGAGCTTATACTGAACAAACGACTTGCGCTCTAACTTTAAAAGCTTGATCTTCCCATGTATCTGTCTTTGTTCTGATTTTATCTGCCTAAGAAGGCAAGATAATTTTGACTAACACAGAATAATTAAAATGAGAGACCAGAGTCTTAAACTACTGACACTAAAATTTCTTCCAAATTACTGACTCCTAAATAGGTTGGACACATTGAGAAGGAGGCTTGAAAAACAAGCACGACCAACTCATGGGGTTTGGTGTGTGCATGTGGAGGCACAAGGAGGGACACAGAAGAATCAGCACCATTCCGTGGGTAGGGAGAGTCCATCTAACTCCAGCCACGGCCAGTTCAGTTCCTGGTCACATTCTCCCACCTCTCACCAAAGAATTGCCAGTGTCTTCAGCCTCCCAGTAGAGGAGAGACCAGTGCCACAGAGCCTGGGCAAGTGCTCAGCGTAGCTTTTTAGCTGTGCATATAAGCAGGCTTGGAACAGGAGTAATCACAGCGTGTGTTGCCAATTTCATGTGCTAAAAAACAGTGACTCATTCTTCCTGCCCAAACTGATCACATGAGAAAGAGGAGAGATAGACTTTGGTTTCTCTTTCTTTGCTTTCTGGTGTCTGACCCGTTAGGCTGCATTCATTTCATGTTTTAAAAAGTTCTCGCATAACCACGAAGATTAGAAATATCTTTTCTGAAATAAGAGGTCAAACTGCACAAAACTTCATTTCTTTCAGCATCTGGAAGAAAAAATCCCATCAAAACCTGCAGGATTTAGTCACACTACCATCAGGACACCAGTGAGCCCTCTTCCAGCAGCCACTGCCTGATCTGAGCCCCTTGTTCCCAAGAACAGTTCTGCCTCAGGAATAATTAGACAAAGTCAGAGAGCAAACCTTCCTCTTGCTCCCACTGCTGCCTCTACCCAAAGCCCTCAAGAACAGAAGCATGTCTGTTCAAGACTGACAGTTCTCTTGCACCTATGAGGAAATATTTCAAATATTACATGTAATTGTACCAACTGGTGATGCCTTCTATATTAAATAGTCCAATAGAGCAACCACACTTCAGGGACACCTTAAAAAACTTCTTTCTAACATTATTCTTCCTCTTGCCGGGGGGGGGGGGGGGTGGGTGGGGAAGGTTAACCTTCCTAACAGAAGTATTAACTATTATTTTCACATAACAAAGCCAAGTAAAAGAAACTTAACAACCACTAACGTGACAGCTACAGTGCTGGGAAACTAAGCTGGCCATTGCTGGAAGTCATCACCAGAGTCCTGGTAATTAAAGAGAAGCTCAAATCTCCCCACATTTACAGCAAAGCTCAGGCCTTCTGCTGAAGAATGAAGCATTGGGTCTCACCCAGTGTCACATGAAATTTATATGTACCTCAGAGCAGAGGCTTATGTCATTTTTCTGTGATTAACACATTACTAATGTGATCCAGACAAGTCTGATGGGGAGACAGGGTTTGGAGGGAAATGAGGTGGGTTTGATTCAAACCCTGGCTTCCATCAGAACGCTGTGGTCTGTTTAGAATGTCTGTGGACATCGTTTTACAACACACACTTACACACGAAAAATCCCTGGGGGGTTTAAACCCTGCTTTGCAGCAGGACCCAAAGAAGAAACATGCGTAAGCAGACTGCCAGGGCTACAAGTAGGTATGTCTGCAATGAGAGCTTTAGTGGCTGGTCAACACAGGACAGAGGGGTGCCACTGGAATGTGGTACAGATTCCACCCCCTCTCACAGTCACAGCTTTCGGGGGTCTTTGTCCTTGCTGTCCTGGGAAGTTGCACAAAGCAGAAATGGCCAAGCCACTTCCTGAGCCACCAGCTGCTCCTGCCTGCATGAGCTAAGTGTGTCTTTGAAGCCTCCCACTTCAGTGCTAGCCCTGGTCAGCCATCAGCCTTGCCTTGCTGCCATCTGAGCTCCCAGTGTTAGGTGGATTGGGTGCAGGCACAAACACAACCATAAAGACAGTAAATTGTGTGCACAGACACACAGGTTTTTTCATGTCCACCAGATTATAACTAAAAATGTTTCAACAGCTGTTTCTTTTTGCTGCAGGGGAACACGAGGAACGGGAAGCACGTGGCCCTAGTTATCATCTTAAGGATACTTGCCTTAATGTTGTTACTAAAAGGAACAGACATAGTCAAAAATCTATGTCCTGCTGTGGGCTGAAGACTGGCAACTTTCCCCTCCCACCTGTAAGTAATTCTCAAGCAGCCATCTCATGATAGAGACTTTGGAGGGACCTGAACAGTAGTTCTGCTGTCCAGCGTAATAGGTGAATCAGTAGTTCATGGCAGGTTCTTTTCTCATTCTCCAAAGCACAACTGTTACTGAAAAGGCACAACCAGGAGGGCAGCTCCAGAGCCTTCAACTGGGCCTTGAGAAGCCCCTGTTCCAGCTTCTGGAAGATGCTGACGTGAAGTGGCCCCTCACACCATGCAGGCTCCTGGCAAGAACAGGCACTGACATCTCTGTGCCTAGAGGTACCCTTTGGGCCTCTGCATTCACTCGGCAAAGCCCATGCTGCCCCAGATCAGATGATGGGTATTGCTTCTTTCAGGGGCTTTTACAAGTGCTTTAGGACAAGTCTCCCCTAAACAAACCCTCAGCCTTGCTGCTTGCTTTAGGCTCCACTGCTGCTACCCTGGAGGACATGTCTCCTTCATGCTGGTTCCTGGTGTGATGCCTGATACAGCAAGGCAGCCTCCCCTGTATTTTAACTGTCTAGTAAATATTTCAAATGCATCTGGCTTACAGTTCAAGCACTAGAACCAGCCTTGTCCTAGGGTAAGAAGCTACCCCAGCCTATAAGGACCAATGGTTTATGCCTTTCTATCAGAACACATGAGAGAACAGTAGCTAAGTGTCACCATTCTTAGCTAATTTGGCACTTCAAGTGGCAACAGGGCTTTTATCTCTTCCTTTTCATTATAACATGGTGAGCCAAAAATTAGATACCAATAAGTAACTAAGCTGGCTACAGAGGGCAAACAAATGATTGCAGGCGCTTGACTGGTAAATGATAAGCCTTTTTGGGCCGATCACCACCTGTAGGCAAGCTTTGATTCACACATGAGGCTATGGAAGAGAAAGCCAGGCAGAAAGCAGACATGCACAGGAGAGTAGCACATGATTTCCGTGGTATCTATCTGGGGCAGCAAATACAAGCAAGTGCACCTCCTGTAAAGCCCCAGTGGGGCAGGAGGCAGAGGGGATTACACCAGTGGTTTTCTTTTTTCTACCCAAATTAATATATATTCTTTGCATGTGTGCTCCTCCCTATTCCCACCCAGGTATACATGTATCTCCATTGACCAAAACACCAGCCTGAGAAGCATTTCCTTGGGGCAGGAAACTTAGGTAGTGGCAGCAATATAACAGCCTTACTGTTATTCACACAGCCAGGTCAAAAAGAGAAAAATAACCTGAACCTTTTTTAGAACATGGTTCGGCTTCAGGGAAGTGCAGCTGGGCTGAGACGCTGCTAAGGCCAGGAAGGAAACCTCAGTTCTTCAGCCCTTGCACAGCAGGATTGTGTATGGAGCTGACTCCTGTTTCTAGAGGGCTGAACCTGACACAAATGATTCCAAACTCCAGACTTCAGCCACGGACCTCTTTGGCCTCACAGCATGCTTCACCTTTAAGTAGCGCTTAAATGTCAGATGGCTGCTAAGTCAGAGGGCAGCAGAGCTGTGAGCTGCACCCAGTGCAGCAGAAGGTGAAGCCAGGGAGATGTCTGTCAACTTTTACTGCTGCTGTCTCCTGTCCAGAGCGAGCAATAGAACCTAAACCAGACAGTTTTAACAAGGGGTTTATCCGGACTTTATTAACAAACATAATAGCCACTAGATGGCAAACTCACAGCCAAAACTGGATACTGACTGCAACAGACTCCTCAAATGCTGTAAAATTAACGGTGCAAAAAGCCAATGGGAAGGGGGAGATGGGGGGAGGACGACACACACCAAACACAGCAGGTTCCTTCACTAGGTTCAGTTTCTTTGCGTGTTTCTGTCCCATCACTACACTGCATAAAGATGAGCCATAAACAGTGTGCTGTCAACTGTGTAACCCTTCTCCTGCTGTTAATGTGCAGTTCCCAACATCCCTGGCACAGTTATGGCAGAAGGGACAAAACGAGATTCCAACACATCCACTAAAAAACATATTGCTTCAGCCAGAAAAAACCTGCAGCCTGCAAATAACATGGCTAAGGGAGCCCAGATTGCAGATTATGTATTATTCATTGCTACATCACTGCAAGCCTCCAGCCAATCTTGGTTTTCAGTGTGGGCTGCAGGGAAGGTGGGGCCACTATGTAAATCAGAAATATCTTGCAAATGACTCTTACATATTAGCTGCATGTCTATGAAAAGAAATTAATTGCATGGGAGCCAAAGCTCTACACAAGCAATCATCTTTGTCTTGCAAAGTGGCCATTTGTATTTTATGTCAGCCTGTTATTATCCTGAATCAGTTCTTGAGCAAAGATCAAAGCTGTTCTGGGTAAAGCAGTCCTCACTCATGACACACTGATAATTTTGTGAAGTAGGAGTCCTTCCCAGGAGCTGAAGTCTCAGCAATGGGCACTGTTGTGTGCACGGATCCTGCAAAAAAGCTGGGTCACACTGAGCCAAAATTTCTGCAAAGATGCTGAGGGCAGCTCCTGCCTCCACATTCAGAGAGACTGGATGTTCAAAACTGCTGTGCATCTGTACAAATACCTGGGCAGCAGTGAGATGGTCGTTCTACAGAAAGCTCTACACTTCTTATTTAGCTACCAGGGGAAACATCCCTTACTTCAAGAATAATGGGAAACAGATATATTTTTATTTGGTGCCCAAATGTGCAAAAAAAGAGGACAAACTCTCAGGCAGTTCACTCTTCCCTTGAATGACTACAAAAAAGAGTTGATCAAAACAATTTTCATTTGAACACCAATTTCAGAAGTTCAGGAGGGTTGTTGGCTGCATTCAAAGTACCAGCAGTGCTGAGTACTCAGACTCAAATAGTCCTTTCACCCAGAATTACTTTAGTAATGTCAGGAAAAAGCAAGCACACAATCCTGCAGCATTACTGAAAATGTTCGCCTCACCTGATGATACTATTTCATATTCCTCAGCAAATTTAGCCTAAATATGTAACTACAGTTGATCCTACTGATCCCTGTGTTTGCATGTGCAGAGCCATTCAACAGAAGAACTCATTTCCCAGATTACACTTTCATACAACTTATTGATAAATTTGGCACCATCAGTTCTGAATCACAGGAACTCCATTACAAGAACGCCAAACTCAGGGTTCCTCTTGCCTGTGAAACACAATAAGCATCTGCTCCTTGCAGCTGTGAACCTCAGCTCCAGAAAAGATTTTTTCATTGACCTGCATTCCAAGAGTCCAAACTGAAGTCCTCTGAGGTCCATTCACATGGCTCATCCATAGATAACCTCTCTGCTTTGCCTTACTCAGTTCCACAGATTTACACAAGCTGGACAAATTTCTCCTGAAAGGGAACTGTGCAACCTTAAGCAACAGCACATTGCTCCCTTTTGCTGTTCCAGTTCTGCTCTTTTCCTGCTTTTGTCCCCACTGCTTTAACCTGTTGACACATCTCAGAACACTGGCCATTATGACCAGCATATTTGACGGGTTTGTTTCGAATCTGAGCACTGCACTTGCCCATTTAATGAGCAATATTTTAGACATTTTCCAAACTTCCTGTCACCAACATTAGCTAACATTAGATCCAGACAGACTCTTTTGTTCTGAGCAGCTGTGCTGTAAAACAGGCTGAGGATCTTTGCGGCCACAAACTGCTCTCCAAGGTCTCCCCATCCCTAGGCTGCCATATGTTGCCCCTAAAGTTTGTACAAACTCTTTCATTTCCTCTTATCCTGTTGCATTTCATCAGGTTAAACTGAAAGCACACACCAGCACCCCAAAGCCCGGCTGTTTGTAGTGTTCTGTGTGCTCTGCTTGGTTTGCAAAAGGTACACAGCCTTCCAGGGAAGTTCCTTACATGGCTTCTCAATAAGATCTCTGATTTTTAGGGTTCTCAGCCTTAAAACTCTTCTACTTTCAAGAAACACTTTTGTGAGCACTGGAGCCCACTCCTTTGGAGCACTGGGAACACTGAAGATGTCACATTCAAAGCAGTCCATAGCAAGGACAGTTAGGTGGTTGTGCTGTGGCAGGGCTATCTTGGGTCAAAGTCAATAAGTCAAAGAGATTTAGCTAAGGAAAACTAGCAGAGAATTTTGAAACTGTCCACTGAGGTTGGAGAGGGACAGAGCCAAAGCACTGGGAACAGGCTGAGCTTGCTGGTATTCCGTTGACATGCAGCACAGCCTGGAGTTCATCATGACTTCCTATCTGCTTCTGCTCCCCCTCCATCCCACTATGGATTGTTCCCAACTCTGGGGACAATTAATCAAATCAACATTGGTGCCACTAAAGATAAAAAGCAAATAAAAGATGAAGGGTTGATTAAAATGAAATGCTGGTTAAAATCAACCCTTTGATCCCTGATTGGGACTCCAAGCTTCAAGAATCCAAAACCCCAACATGATGAACAGCCAAAACTGGCACTGGATGTGGCTCCACAGTGAATTGGGTGAAGGAGACCTCTTCCACATTCCCATGTGGGAGCCAGGTGACAGAGGCATGCATCACAGACAGGCCCATGATGTGGGCTCCTGCCAGGGACAGAGCCATTAGATGTCTTCCCTCTGCACCCAACAAATGTCGTCTCTGCCTCTGTCAAGTACCAACAAGGCTGTGTTCCCTCCTCTCCAGCAGCCTGCTACACAAAGTGTAGCAACAAGACCAGTTACAGATGTGCACAGAAAACATTGTCCTGGTTTGGAGCAGAAAGTAACTTCAGATGATCCCAGCAATGGTAAAGCAGCTATGTCATGCCACACTATCAGGCTGCCAGACAAACACAGAGTATCCAGCTCATCCAAAACTACTGAGATAAAGGCTTGTGTCAACAGCACATTTTGAGAAAAGCAGAGAGAACTATAGGTAGAAAGCAGTTACTTGGAAAGGCAGAGGCTGCACTCTACAGGGACGTATGTGATTCACAAGGGGAGAGTTTGTATCCTCAGTGCTTTACTGGAGGAGCCAGTGGGGCCTTGCAAACATGACAAGTAGCAATGGTGGGAGTGGAGAAATAGTCACAATCTCTTGAGCTCTGAATATGAAGAACAGCCTCTTCAGTTCTTCTCAGTTTCAACTTTGGAGGCCAAAAAGACATCAATACATGTCAAGCTGAGTGTCAGAAGGACGCTAACGTGAATATATAACCCAGTCTGACAGGCAACCCCACTATGAGCAGCTTTTCTCAACTCTGACCAGACTCTTGCCATCCAGAAATCCTGCACCAATCAGTGCACAGTCACTGTAGCAAGCTCACTGCAGAGGCACAGGGCATTTGATTGGCAGCACTGCACTTTCTGCACCTGCATTGTGCAGCACATGCACATTTATTTCTGTCTGGATGGGGCCATACCCCTGGCCATGACCCAGCTGGCTGCACCCTGCACTAACTGGAATTTAGGAAACACCGTCCCTGATCCAGGAGACACTGCTACACTGAAGTCAGCAGAACTCAATCAAATGAATGCCACTTCTGCAATCACAGGGACTCACACCCCCTCCCACTGTGGGACAGCACATTTCCCATTTCTCTGAACAGTCCTGCCAAGCTCCAAGCATCAGCAGCACTAAATTCTGCTCTCTTTTGGGATGGAGCCAAAGCTGCAAATGTAAAGCACAGGATGTGATTTCCTGCCCTTTTCGGAAAAGGAAGCTACTGTCCAAAAGGTAGAGAAAGAACTATTAATCCTAGAACAACCATTTTAATGTTGATGATCACATGATGCAGCTGCAGAAATACCAGTTCAATTCAAACAGAACTTGTGATGTGCTAATCATGGGGGACTGATGCTACAGAAAAGGACACAGCAGATCCGGGTGCTAAGAAGAGGAATTACTACTCACAGGCCCCTGAGGAAAGATGCCTCTAGGACCATTGCTCTTCTGACAGAACTCTTTAATCGAGACAATACTAGAAAACCATAAAAAACTAATGGCAGATTCTCTACAGAATGTCCTATAGTTCTACTTCATACTGTGTATATGAGCTGATTAGATGAGGAGGCATGGCCAACCTCATCTGAGGCCCTGCCCCCAAACCCAAAGCCCAGACCCCACCTTTTTATATTCAATTTAATACATCAGCAAGGTGATGGCTTCTTGGAAAAGGAACAGCTTATTGAATGAAAAGAAAACTAATGTACAACCCCAGCAGGTTTATTTTTGCACAGGCTTGAAAAAGCGATGGAGAAACTAGCAGTGCTGTTGAGTTAGGGCAGAGAAGGGCTGTACAATTCCAGTAGCTATTGCCTGCTTAAGCACAGTGAAACAGGATGAACAGAAGCCCTAATGTGGCTCACTCACCCTCATTACCCAACAGCCTAAAATGGTGTCTTCTGAGGAGATCAGAAAATACATTTTCAGGTGTCTTAAGGTGTGAGTCTGTACAGATTACACAGCCCAAGCCACGGGTGCCTGTTCTTTTCCATCTGTATGACTGTAAGAACTCTCCAGTGTGCAGAGCTCAACAACTACTTTTGTTTTCAGAGTGTCTCCAACCACTTGCAAAAGACTGACAGACATGCACGCACAGACACACACACTGTCATGGGGACTTGCCTTCTGTTCTTTCTCACTGTGGTTTTCCTCAGTGTAAAATAAAAGCATGTTATGCTGTGCCCTTTGTGCAAGAAAACATAACACAAGAGTGTTTATTTGCCTATGAACACTGTAATCTTCATAGATCAATATTAAAATCCTTCACACTTATTTCCACTGCCTAGTTCAATTGAACTTAGAAACTCCAGTGTATCTTGAGAGAGTGCTGAACAGCTGCAAACTAGCCAAGGGATCACATTCCCACAGATGGTATTAGAGTCCAAAGCCCTTCATGTTTGACTGTGGGGTATGTACAGGTCAAATGAGAAGTTACACTGTCTGGGAAGAAAGTTTCACAATCCTTACACACATTGTTAGTTGTTTTTACAGTTCTTTGTTTTAATACCGTTCACTTGGAAACTGATATTTTACAGGGGGGTCTGTAGAGGTAATTCAAGTCAATCAGCTTTCATCAGAGGCCATCTTCTATGTAAATTCTGGTATGTCCAAAGTTTGTAGCTTCTCCACTAACTGAGTGATTAAACACAAGGTTTGATGTAGTGTTTTCAGCACTAATCTGACAGGTTTCTAGAGAAATGCATTAGGCAACCCAGTGGTCAAAGGAGAGGATTAGAAGCCAGGACTCTTAAACTCCAGATCTGCTCAGTGTTGTTAATTATGCTTTGCCACATTTCCTACCCTCATTTACAATCTGTTAGAGTCAGGCAGTGAATTTACTGGATGGGGAAGGAGGAGGATGTACATGATTGTTTGCCTCTTGCAGGCATTATCTGCTATGGCCTGTGCCTAGCATCATGAAGCGAAGGTCAGGCTGTCACCCTGCTTCCAGGTCACAACTCAGCACTGGTGTGAGTGGCCACTGCAAGAATGGCCAGTAACAGCAGGGTGTGCCCATGAAAAGGCAAATGGATAATCATGAATATAGCAATTTGCTCTTGCTTGTGACTAGTAGCACCACAAAGAATGCTACCAAGTCCAGAAAGACCAAAAATCATAAACCCACAGTATCTGTCTCACCAGAAACTGCTTCCATGTACTTACTGCTATGCTCAGCAATCAAGGAATATTCCAGAGCGTCAGAACATGCATTTCCGAGGCAGTGACCTTCTAAATCCCACAGTTAGAAGAAGGACAAAACTTAGAAAAAGCAGATCTTTTCATGATGGCTATTTCAGAAAACAGGTGAGCAAGAAGACCCCAGGTGCCCAGACCTTGGGCAGTGCAGGAACAATTCTATGTTCTGAAGCAGTAGCAGCTTGTTTAAAACCTGCCTGAAGAGATGAACCCTGGAGTCATTTTTCATTACTTTTAAGCAAAGCTCAAGAGCTGCTTGGCAGACACAAGCTCTGGACTGCTAGGCAAGTACAAGGTTTTATTGTCTGCCTGTGACTGAGATCCTTGCCTGACTCCCATAGGATCTTTGTTTCCCAACCTCACGTATTCAGCAGACACTCTAAAGGGCACAATGGTCAACGTGGCAGTCTATTTGCAACAGCCAGGGCAATAGGCAATTATGCGTTGGAGACAAAGTGATTGTATATATGAGAGTAAGAGAAAGAGAGAAACAAGGGGAGAACTGGTGGGAGCACCAAGCAATTTCTCAAATGCCCTGTTTTCCAGAGACAGAGCAGTGGGCCACCCCCCTCCTCAAAGTGCCCAAAGCAGTCGTGGCCTCCAGTGAAAGTGTCACCTTCAAAACTGAAGGAAAGAGGCAAGCAGAGATGCAGAATGAGATCTGTTGCTGATTGACTTCTACAGCCTTCCTTAACACCTGCAATCCACCCATTTTATGCTAGCATGTCCTGGACATCTACAGTCCAGAGCCCATCTGAGTGTATTTCCACTCAGGGCTGTGCCCAGGGTGCAGAAATATCTAATCACATCTGGATAAAATATCTGCACTGCAGCAGAATGGGCAATCTCAGAGCTTTCCAGTGGTATTCACAGTGTCTTTCCTCATGTGAGCTTCCAGAATTAATCACCAGTGTATGATTTTGGCTTCCCATCCCTTTCCCCAGCTGACAGGAATTGATGGCACCAACTGCCGTCACCACGAGAAATAAGTGATTCCTTCACTAGCATGGCAGACATATGCCAGCTAGGAAGAGAAGATCTGATCATCAGACTTGCTTGTTTTGGCTTTTCAATGCACAAAAGGCTGTTTTTCTCAGAATTAGGGTGACTGCGACAATCTGTTTTTAGACAGAGTTAGAACCACAAGATAAAAGAGGCAGAAATCTTCTCATCTGCATATTTATCATCAAAATGCAGCAACTGCATAATTTAAGCTTAGTGTTAAAAATATTGTATGTATATTTTAAGGTTTTCCTACTCAGGTGAAAAGGAGACATGCTTTCACTAAGGAGGTTAATTATTTCCTAATGGTGTGAAAACAACAGAAAAAAAAGGAATCAAAAGGAATTTTCTTACCCTTCCCCCTACCCTGAGGCACAGCAAAGAGGCATCTCTGTCCATATCCTTCCCAGACACATACAGTAAAATGACTCAGAACAATAGAGCAGAGGCACGTGCTGGTAACTGGGGTCCTGGTGAGCCCCACAAGGATCTGGACACTTGCACAAAGGTGCAAGTTCCAGGAGATTTGTAGAGCAGGACCATCCTCATTCACCTGAGAAGGGAAGCACTCCCATACGAAGAGGACGGTCGCAGGCATCAACTGCCTGGCAGGCTCTGACAGAGGGGAGAAAGTTCTCTGATACCAGGGCCAATGGTGGCACCCAGCTGGGTAAGCACTGCACACAGCCTTCTCCAGCAGCAAGATGCCAAAGCTGCCTCCTCTGCAGTCCTGAGCAGAGCACAGCCAGGCCCTGGCTGCCCTGTGTCATCCTCCCCACCCCACGCACCCTCAGGGGGAAGACAGAGGTGCTATTCACTAGGCCAAGCTCTGTAGGGAAGAATGAACTAAATACAGGCTGCCTCTGTGGTACTCAGTCACGACTGAGCTCTCTCAGTGGTGCCGTCGAGGTTTCGTCATTGTTCCTGCCTATTTCTGCTGTACCTATGGAGTCTCTATACTCTGCAGAGCTGAAGTGACTAGCTAGCTGCACGTGAGATCCAACTTCTCAGCAAGAGGACTTCTTCACCCAGAGTTGTCCTGGTTTATTGGTTTTTTTCCCCACTGGCTGCTTCCTTAACAGAGTTTTTATGTGGCCTCTACTGCTGTCCACGCAGACATGTGATGTCCCCAGACAGGACCTTGCTTTCACACTAGGAAGCATCCTTTCCTCTCCAGAGCTGCCAAGGCACCCACGGCACAGTCAGTCACTGCTCAGACATGTCTCTGAGAGGTTGGCATGCAGAGCAGGCTGGCCACAGCCAGCTGGTGCTCCCCCAGCTGACACAGCTTTCCCATGCTCTCTGCTGGCTGCCTTTGCATCCTCACATGGCCACATGACCCACTCTGCTTTGACAGCCTCATCCCTCAGAATCTAGTCCCTATAACTACCTGATATGCACATGTGCTTCTGTTCCAAGAGACAAGTTAGAAGGGCAATGCGTGACAACAGACCACGATCTGAAGACAGCAAATCAAACCAATAAATCCCCACTCGCTCCCCAACAGCTGTAGTCCAATTAAACTCAACAGTTCACAGGTGTTCATGTAATGACTTTAACACAAAAAAGCACCGCTCCCTTTAGGGGCCTTTAAAAAAATTTAGAGCTCTTTAAATTTTATATACCAACAACATCAAACCAAAGTAGGAAATAATAAAGAAGTAAAGGAGATAGAGCACAGAAAATACACACAGTGTCAGCATCAGCAACAGCCTAATTAAACAATAGCCAACAGGAAAATGCACATTCTGCTCACCCAGCCACAGCCCTTCTTGAGCTCTGTGTGCTGGATGCAAAAGCAGTTTTCTGTGCAGCCTTTTCAGCATCGTTGCACCAGCCATGCTTTCATTCATGAAGTTCCTGTGCCTCCCCAGAACGAAGCTGTGAATGAACTCACACTAGCAAAGCAAAAGCCTGCATCTAGCATTTCTCTCCAACTCTTTGACTCCCTCCCTCCCACGAGGTCGAGACTGGGCTGCTCTCCATGGCGTGCTGGGCAGGCAGAGCTGCACACCTCTGGAAATGACTAACGACCCCATGATTTCTTGTAGCCTTGCAGCACATGTTAGTTGATCCTGGGAGCCCTGGTGAAGCTGACACCCTTGCTGCTCAGGTTGTCTGCACCATCTGTTTGCTCTGTGCCAGCAGCAGGCTCTTGCTAGGTGCCTCCTTACTCCTGGGTTTTGTTGCCAGCAGTTCTGACCACATCACCATTATTTTCTTTTGTAGTTTTCCCATTGATTGCAGGTGTTCCCTCTCCTTCTAACTTGCCTTCACCCCCCTCATTCCCACAAACCTGCATACATGAGCCCCTAGCAATGTCAGGGTCAGAGCTAGGAGCTGCTGTGTCTACTGATTGAAGGAGGGATGAGGAGACAGGAAACATGATTCTGATGAACCTAGAGATGGAAGCATCAGGCTGGAGAAGAATGGATACTTTGGGGACCCTACAGGGCCCTGAAGAGGCAAAGGATTTACAACACCTTGATTTTGGGGAAAATTCAGTCCAAGGCTTCTTTGTTGCTGCCCTTGGCTTGATTGTGTGTTTGGAGCTTGTGACTTTCCCATGGTGAGATACTGAAGCCAAAGTAGATCTGAAGCTTCTGCTTTGAAACAATCCTGGCTTCAGAATTTCATTCTTACAAAGAAATGTGAAGTGTTCCTATAAAGAAACATTTTTGTCCAAAATTTTAAGAGAGGCAGTGAAAAGGTGCTGCTCTGTTGTAAGTCAGAAGGTCCTGGGAGAGGAAATCAGTTTCTCTCCATTTTACTAAAAAAAAGAGCCTAAGAGATATTTTGAGGCTTCAAAAACCCAGTTACAATGCTAAAACAGTGCAAAAGAATGTAATCTCCACGCAAAAGGCAGATTTACAGAGCAGTATGGAGGTCTTCACAGCTACATATCTTATTCATGCACCTACAGCACCTAGTATGCTTGGCCCCAACCCAGGAGATTCCCTTAGGAATTACTGTAATATAAATAGTAAATAAATATGAATAATTATCTGAGGATGATAACCAGTGATTTAGATATGAAAAGGCCCCAGGATGCAAGTGCTAATCTCCTGAGATACTCAGCCATCCTTTCAAGATGCATGAAGACATATAAGTAGGCTAATTACAAAGGAAAATGTCTCCTGTATATAAATCTCATCTATATTCAGAAGTGATGCAAAACCAAATTGAGAAGATACCCAGGAAAAGTTCAATGATGTTTCTGGGAAAGGTTAATTTTTAGAGATTTTTTTTAAGATAACCCAGAAGATCCTTAAATATAAAAATACTTAAACCTTAAATAGCAACTACAAGTGTCACAGCAGAAAGGCACTCTAAAAATGAATAGAACTATTGAACCGTGGAAGCATCACAGTAAAAAACACAATTTCATTTTCTTAGTTTAGTTTCAATTTATAATTCACACAAGTAGCTTAAACACGTCGATTTGAGATCAAAACAGAACTGCAGGTTACATAGCATCTGTTCTATAGGAGGGTGCTGTGTGCACTGAGATAATTTTAGATGAATGTGTTATAAACAAGATCTGTGGAACATTGCAGAGTAGCAAGTTTTGAGAGAGAAAAACATACAGTTTTAAATGCATAAATTGTTTAGAATGTTTCGCATGTGGTTGTAAAGCGATCAACCAAGTAACCTGCCTCCCAGAGCAGGACAGCTCGCACAGATAAAACAGGAGCTTCCTCTGTATCTACTGTAAGACTCATTCAGCTTTCAGAGAAACACCATCTTACTCTATGCAACTTGGTGATCATAAAGCTACAGCTTTTAGTCACTGCTTTTGTTCTTTTCCACTCCTGCAGTACCAGGCCTGATATATTCTGGCTGGAAAAGGCCCACTGATGACCAGCTTAGACCTGTCCTGGGACATACTGGTCAGTGTAGACACACACACTTTGATGCTCTTATTTTGGGGTATGGTCGAATTTCTGAGGTTACAGCTGTGTAGAGAAATAAACACATTTTTATTCCTTTCTGGGGAGAACAGTTTTGGAGAGACCCAGAAACCAAGCTACACCACTGGGATGCCCTTCCAGATTCATTTATCCACACATTTTAAGGGCATCAGGTTGCCTGTTTTGCCTACAGCAAGGCAAACACTTTTGGGTACCATACTCACAGGACTGGTTTCTAACAGGTCTTTCTATTCTAGTCCTAGACTGAACATCCCCCCAGTACTCCAGTGCTGGGTCATCCCTCAGCACACTTTATCAATCCAACAAGCCCTAGATAAACTCAGAGGAGAATAAAAAATCTGAAACTAGAAATGTAAATTAGATAAATGCTGTGTATTTCTTTTACAGTTCTTTTTTCAGCTATGTAAAAAAGAGCAGAGGTGTGTGTAACACAAGAATTCCTGACATACTAGGCATCAAACCTAAAAGAGAGTTCATGACAATGGCGTAGTTCAGGTCAGAAAAAGGCATTTCATATGTAAATGTAAATGAAGATGCATGAAAATGTTTTTTTCCTTTTAGGAAAAAAGAAATAAATTAAAAAATTGTGTGAAACAACCTACACAATATAAGACAAAAATCACCTCAGTTGGTTGATGATCCTCCTCAGGCTGCAGTGGAACCTCTCACTGAAACATCTCCTCCTTTACTGGGTTATTTATGGTTTGCTTTCTAGCCTAACTGCAGCAACTGACACCCTGCAAAGCATCAGTAAGAAGGGAAAGCAGCAAGCACCAGCTTCCTCTGATCTACTCTAACCTTTTGGCTCCAAAGCAGATGCATCTCTTATCAAGCCATCACCACAGCTCCCTACAGGAGCCACGTACTGTTGCAGTACTCATGACCAACTCCACAGTCACACTGCACTGCTGAACACAGAGCACACAGGCACTCAAACTGCAGGGAGCAGGATGCGGGGTGGACTAGTTCAGCTCAACATCAATGCTTAGGTGACCCACCCTGGAGGTGTACTGAGGTCTGCAGCGCTGTACAAGTTCTCACCTGGGTGAAACCTATCCTGAACTGTAATATTTTCCATCATCTAGAGCAAGGGCTAAGTATAACCTGCTGCGCTACTAAAAGCCCACTCCCACTAAAGCACAAGAACAGACAAGCCCTTTCTTCCTCTACATGAACTTTTCCTGCCATCCCTGCGCCTGCTGAACTGAAGTCAGACACAACCACATCAGGCACACTCCATTCAGTGCATGAAGCTGGCTCTGTTTTGCTGTTACAAAGACCAGCAAGAGATTACAGCAGCTGTATTCTACCCTATGGAATGGAGACACACTGGGGACACATGGGTCTGACTGTAGCAGTCACCATCTCATTGTGACCTCTGAAAATTCCCTGCTGCAACTACACAAGAAAGCAGAGTGCAAGGGAGCATCAGACATGAGTACAGAGCCTGAGCAGCGTTAACAGGGACACATAACTCCTGCCTCACACAAGTGCAACTACCCAACAGGAGCACCTCACAGCGGAAGCTGCAGCAGCCTTGCTTCAGCAGAGCTCTTCTGCAGAGACCAGAGGTGGAAGCGAGATAGGTCACTGTGTGTGATGTGAACATACACCTCTTTGCAGTCAGCACTGGTCTCCTGCAGTGGTCTGCGCAGGGAAAAGTTACATCTATGCTCCAGACCAACAAAAAATTTTAAGTAGACTACCAGAACAGGTTGTCCAT
Organism: Nestor notabilis; assembly: GCF_000696875.1. Classification (NCBI taxonomy): domain Eukaryota; kingdom Metazoa; phylum Chordata; class Aves; order Psittaciformes; family Psittacidae; genus Nestor; species Nestor notabilis. Next base: position 4,720 of record NW_009926147.1, on the reverse strand, counting down.
GAGGACAAGGCTCTGGATATGGGGTAGAGCAGGGGAGTGATGTCTCTTGGCTGGACAGACTCTCCACTCTCTCTGCTCATGTGTTTGCAGCCACCCACTGGCTCAGAGACCAGGCCGCGGAGAGGGTAAGGTGCCCATCTGCTGTTTGCACCAGCTGCTCACAGGGCATGCTGTGACCTCCTCCCACCCTTCTCCAGACACCAACCGCTTCCATACATTCATCTTCTTGCATACTGAGCCAATGCACTGTCACTCACAAAGTTTATATTTAAATAAGCCCTTCTGTTGAACTCAAATTAAATATAGCCTGTTTGAATCTGATACCATGAGAGAACCAAGGCTGGAGGCAAGAGGGAGAACGAGGAGGAGATCACAACTGAACAAATACATTTAAAGCTGCGAAGTTAACACCAGGCTGCACATCTGACTCTGGTACACGCTGGGTTTGTTTCTTTTCAGCTCAGCTATAGTATTAGTTGCAGTGAGGTTGCCCTCGCATGTCCTTCTGCTTTATGTCTCTTTACTAGACAGACGCACACAAATCTTCACATTTTACAGACAGAATGAAAATTCAGACAAACATTTGTCTCCCTGACCTGTCAGCACTTACAGCAGTGCCTGACTGACAGAGGCACGAGTGGGGAAGTCAGGACCTCTGCAAAGGCAGGTATCTCAGGACTAATTTTAGAGTCTACTGACAATAATAACAATCAGCTCTTAGCTAATGTCACAGTGCAACAACAAAGCCTGCAGCAGCTTGTGCTTCCAATTCAGACCAAGGACTCATTCTGGGCTCTCTCCTGATGCGGGTTGCCCTTACAGACATTTTTCAAGCAGTGCTTAAAAGCTGGCTGGTGAGAGTGGCCTGAGTGCCTGGATCTGAGAAGAGACCAGCTCTGAATGTGCATAACAGCAAAGATGGAATTTAGGAGCCCAGGCATTAAACAAAAAAAAAAACAAACCAAAGGTGTGAGGATTGCAATAAGGGAGGAAAGTTGTACTCTCTTACTGTGGTAAGATTGTTCCTAAGAAGTAATACAATAAAGTTAAAAACAGGCCTGTGGGACTCACATGTTCAAATCCGCTGAGCTGTGTGCGTAGTACCCTAAAACTTTTCCTTAGACTTCAGGATAAAGAGCTTCTAGCCTCAGAACAGATTTCATCCAGTTTAGTCAGCCCTGAAAAGCCTCATCAGTCATCACCTTGATAACCTTGATTGAGCAATTCACGTATATTTAAGAAACTAGTCCCATTAGTTGCAGTGTAAGGAACCAAGCCAAGTTGTTCCTGTTTCTGTCCCAATATCCTAGAAGCTAATCCTAGAAGCTAGCCCAGATCTACTTTGCTCTGGCTGGCTGACTTCCATAATGGCTACTACGTTTAGTTACAAACTGGGCCGGGGCAAGGAGAAGCAGAGGAAAAGAGGGAAAAGCATGCTGAGCGCACTTCCTCAGCTTGCAAGGGTTAAAGATGCTGTGTGTGCCAGTGCCTATAGCCTGTCTCCAGCACTGATAAAACAGTGTGCGCTGAAACCCTGATTTGTCCTGCTGCAATCTCTTCAATTATTTTTTGTTTTGTGTATTTTACAAAGGATAAACCAGGGAACATTTCAAGGAATGTTTTCTCATTCTAAAACTTATCAAAATATTGCTGACACTGATCCATGGCTGGGAATGTCATTCCTGAATAAACATGATGTCATTCTCATTCCATTCATACTTCTCCTGGACAGCTGCTGTCAGCCTCAGTGAAGAAAAATGCCACCTCACGGGTGACAGCTGCCAGTTGAGGTACTTTGTGTATCAGCCTCCATAGGAAAGGAAAAAAAAAAAGAGCCAGTCATGCACATGCTATTTAAAGTATGTTGCATCTTGATGAGAAATGCAAAAGTTAATATGGGGCAGGTTGCTCTGTGTCAAAAGTCTGGACAATGAAGGAAGAACTTTTCTGGTCTCGCCTTCATATGAAGAAAGGCTCAGACAAGACCCACCCTCCTGCACTGGATTTGCTTTAGAGACAAAAGCAGTGCTGGTTAAGATGTGTTTTGGTTACTTTACTTTTCCTTATTCTAATCTAGGCCTGAGAAGTCTTCTGGGGCTTACAACTTAGAGAGGACAAAGAAGTGCATGAGCAGACCCAGTATGAATGCTCAACATGACTTACACCATGTCCCAGAAAATACCCTAGAGGTAATAGTTCCAGTTTGGTGTCATCTGCAAACTTTCTGAGAGTGCATCTTGGTAAGAACTTGTCACTTGGCAAAGCAGGTAACCCTCAGGAAGCAGATCTGGCCCTCCACACCCAGCCACATTTAGAGGAGATTGTTCATGTCAAGGGCTTAGTCAGATTCCAAAGCGAAAGCACCAGCACACCAGTGAAGCTGTGGTCCAGTCTGCAGTCGACAGGCACATGCAACGCTTTGCAACCACGCTTAGAAGTCTTCCAGGACACAGGTAAATGACAAATCAGAGCAGACCAAAGAATATTTTTACTTCCAATGACAGCTTTTATTAAGCTCCTAGGCCACAAAGAAACTCAAAACCTAATCCTTTAATTTCCTCCTCCAACAGTAGGGAGGGAAATGAAGAATTTAAACACCATAAAGCCCTGATTTTTCCTGATTGACATTGTTTTGAGGCAGATCTAATTGCAATCCTTGCACTGACTTATTTTGCCTCATTCTGTGAATGCATGACACGTGCTCTGATCAATTTACTTGCCACGCAGTGATAATACAACATGCAGTTTTATAACAAATCATTGCTTTTTTCCAGTACCCCCATTACATTTACAATTTGCTGGCACCCACATCTCCTGCAATTCCTCTAGGAATTGTTCTGAGCTGGTGTAGCTCTCCAGTTGCTCTACAAGCGTGGAGACAGACAATCCTTGCCCCAAAGAACAGTACAGACTAAATCTGTTTTCTGTTCCTTCTGGCCTCCAACTTGCACTGCTGCTTCAGTGTCAAAGGGGCAGATGTATAATCCGGGAAGCTTTCCAGATGCATCTTGAGCAAAGCAAAGCATTGTGAATCATTGGTACTAAGCAGGATCTTTCAATCTGTCACAGTACCACTGGCAGCACTCAGTATGTGCTCACAGTACACCCAGGATAGAAAGCACCTCATGGAGAGGACACCAGTATTCACCAGATTCTCAAAGAACAAATAAGTAAGTTCCCTTCTCTTGCACACCGTGGTGTTTCATCATGCCAGCTGTGCCCCAGCAGCACTGCTCTGCCCCCAGTTGCCACAAACCCATGCTAAGCATAATCTGCTCTGCAGCCATAAATGTTGCATTCATAGGTTTCTTGCTATTACTGGGCCATTACTTTTAACTTTTATCACTTCTCCACTCCCATAAATGCTCTCAGGTGCTCTTCCAAGGAGTCTGTGCAGATTGCCAAAGAGAGGAGAAGAATGACAATGACAATGACATGGCCTCTGGCTCTCCCCTGAAGCAGCAGCTTTTCTGTCATCCCCTGGAAGTGCTCCAGTTTCTTTACCGCTCTGGAAACATGGCTCAAGCAAGGTTGCCAACACATGTTCCTCTGTGTGAGACATTACTCTAATTCTGGAGCCTGCGAGGAGCCTGTCAGCTATCATTCTGCCAGGAATACCCCACCCCTGGCTGTTCTGCTTTCAAATTCAGTCTGTGTTAGGTTGAGTGAGAGGAGCTGTCAGGTATCTGGGAAAACAATAGCAGCTCTTGCTTCAATCTGCATGCCCAGTATTGAAATCCTTTGTCACTAACTCAAGTGGGCAGTGGATAAAGACTAAGTGAACTATAACGATGCAATTCACATGAGAGCATCTCTGCACCTAACCTCATGCTTGCCAGTGTTCTGGTGCAGATTTGTCGTGTCAAAGCACCAGAAAATAAATGGATATCCAGCATGCTGGAGTCTCTTGATCCAAATGACATTTACCAAGTCTCCTCACAGGCTGTCCAAGTGGCAAGTCAACAGTTCTTTCTTTAACCTGCTTTCCTCCTCCAACACCTAAGCACCCTGGCCTTCTCCTGGGACTGCCCTCTAGGTATGTCCCGTACCACGTTGCTCTAACATTTGGAAGAGAGAAAGAAAACCTCCATGGCGACTTTACATATATTGTCTTTGGCTGTTCTGACACAGAGATACTCTGCTACTCACCATTTCCTCCTGGTACCCTGTGTATGCAGCCCTATTCCCTTCCCAGCTTTCCCCTATGGAAACACACAGGGCAGGTAAGAACCCACACACCTCACATCTCGGGCAGCTGAAACACCCGGAACCTTCCAGCACTCTCAGCTCCTCATGCTGTGAGGCAGGAGGAGAGTAAGGGAGCTCAGGTACTTAAAGAAGAAAGCCAAAGCGCAGAGCACGTATACTTTCACAACACTTCGTTTTAAACCAGCATTAACAGAAGTAAAGCTAAACTTTTCTGCATGTAAAGCCTTCCCTTGTCCCACTGCAGTGCTCCCCACTGTCTCACTGGCAGCAACAGATCTCCACGGTGCTCAGATGTGACACACGCCAAAGCCCCAAACTCACTTTGACTCTCAGACGGTGCCCCTGCAGCCCGGGTCTCAGCAGGCCATGCGCTCCCCACCGAGACCCCAACAGCACCCACACCTCTGTGGCCTCAGCCTGCTCTGTGCAGGGATGTAGCCCTCAGGCCAGTCACCCACTAGTGCAGTCACCACACACAGTTTATAACGGAGGGGACGCCACAGAGGGAACC
>NW_009926146.1:0-5799 GCF_000696875.1 Nestor notabilis | reverse complement strand
ATTTATTTATAAAAAATAAAAATAAAATTAATACAAATAATATTTATTTCCCTTCTAGCCAATTCAGAAGTTGCTCCACATCTCCCTCTTTGGGATCAGTCTGGACCAGGTCTTTGTTTACCCACTTCAAACACAAAGGTACATACAGCACTCACCCAGGCAGAGCTTTTTTTTTGTTTGGGTTTTTTTTTTAATTTTTCAGAGCCAGTGGCCTGTCTATTTTAAGGTGTAACAACCCTTTTTGCACGACTTCTAATCCTAAGAAGTAGCACAGTTGCCAATATGCCCAAAATTATCACTGACTCACTTATGCATTGAATAACAAATGGCTGAGATTGGATGGGACCTCTCATCCAAACCCCTCTTAACTCAAGGTGGATCAAGAATAAATAGATATTAAGAGTCAGCAGATCTCTTCACTTAAGAGGTATTACAGACTGTCTGCCAAGACTGGACACTCTTAAGTTTTAATGCAGTAGCCGTGGATGTTTTTGATAATTCCAAGGGGAAGGCACTCAGAGAGTGATGAAGCTCTGTGCCAACACTCTGCCTTATCTCTCTTACTGTGCTGTTGGAGACAAAATATGTGGTTAAGTGGATTGTACTTTGTATAGTGTGGTATTTCTTATATGGCAGGTTGCTTAAAACAAGCCTTCATTTTAAAACTTTTTTTTCCCAAAAATACTCTGTAAGAAACAGAAGTGGAATCTGTCAGATCCTCTAGGTGCTGCAGTGGAGATGAAGCTGAGTACTCTTTTTCAAGAAAATCTGGGAAGGGTCTGTATTCAGCCTGGCATTGCTTATACTCCATGAAAGCATAATGGGTTAGGATTTGCCAAGTGCTGTCTCATTCAACTCCCCCACATAGATGTATCCTGAACATCATTATAAAGAGGGACCATAGACACACACCTTCCTATTTCAGGTGTTAGGACCCTCTCCATATGAAGACTCATGATTCCCAAAAACTTGAAGCCTTATTGAAACACATGGAGAGGGTAAAACAATGACCTATGTTTGAGACATAAACTTCCGTTCTGTGTACAAAATTACTGTTCATGAATCTTTAAGGAAAGTAAATATGTTTTGTGTCATGTACAAATAATACTGTACATCAAAACTTCAGAAAAAGTCGAGGGAAAACTTGATGTTATATCTACATGGAGTTTAATCATTGAGAACATCATTATTGCATCAAAATCCAATCTGCCTAAAAGCAATAGAACAACCATCCTGAAAGGAAGCCCACACAAAACACTGTTAACTGAAGCAAGAATTTACAAATGGAAGTTTAGGGTTCTCCTAATGAGCTGCTCACAGTTTGAAACCAGACAGCAATTTTATGGAGTACTTACTTTGTAATATGGGTCTTTTCCTGGTCTCATTTTAAGCTGCCTTATGTTGAAGGCAAGATATCAGAACTTACAAGTGTACCTTTATTTATTAAACCAATTTCTTCTACACAGAATAACTGTATCTTTGAAAAATATGTAAATAACTATTAAAAAGTTTTATGATGAAATATAAATAGTTGAAATACTCAAATGTTACAGTCAATGGATATCAAAGGGTAAACATCGTATTGTATTCATTTATTTAAACAGTGGTGAATTAACAATACTTCACTTGCATCACAGCATACAGGGATAAAAATAAGGCTAAGTGTGCCTATTTGTAAATAAAACATGTTCTTGTTCAATTCAAAATATGTAACATCCACTTCATTGCTCAGATAATGAGCAATGCTGCATATAAATCAGCCCAATTCCAGACTAATGAAAAACAGAGGAGAAACTGACAGAACTTAAGAGTTAGGCAATGAATGAAGAAATACTATTTGAATAATTTACTAGAAAAACATCACAATTTACTGAATAGATTATTTTTTGACCATTATTCAGCTGGCTTTAGCAGCGAGGTTAGTGCATTGTAATATGCAACTGAAATTTACTGCTTCAGTGACAGTGCATCTTTACCAAATGTCACCTCTGAAGAAATCTCTGTTTAGCAGGTTGCAAATCAAGATAATCCATGTAAAACAGAAATTTCTCAAAATATCTTGATAGTAGTAGTCTATCAGAGGTAAACTCTTTAACATTAATGAAATTACAAAAAAGAAATGAGAGTTAAGGAAATAGTAACAATCATTCATTGACTTATAACAAAAACATTCAGTAAACTGTCATTCTTAGAAGCCAAGAGCAAATGAAACCCATTAAAGCTCTGATATCATGGATTACCCAGTCTCTGAATGATCCTTAATCAGAAGAGTATGGAACTGGTTTGAACGCTGTATAACTAGTGCAGATGAGCCATCCATTACATTTTTAAATTATCCCCTAAGAGAGTTTAAAGAAGACCTACTTTACTTTGAGATAACAAGACTGCGACATGAAATCACTATCATGATAGATACAAGCTGTCTGATGCTTTCCCATCACAATCTTATAGGACTATATGAACATCACCCTTCTCTGGTGGTTCTTCTCTGCAACACAATGCTTTTTTTATTTTTTTCATTTTCAGGTTTTAGCGTGTTTTTTTTTTTTCTCTGCACCAATAATGACGTGAAAGTGCTACTTCCAAAATACAGACTAGGTTTTCAAGTCCAAATCCTCTTAATGTTTTTTGGTCCATTACAGATGCAGGCTTGCTCTTAGAATGAAAAAGCCATCTGAACCTCTGAAAGCTAAGAATTTCAATTATGCAGAATACTTTAATCTAGACAGGATTCTTAAAAACAATGTTAGGACCCAAGATTCTTACAGTTCTTGACAAACATCCAAATAGTGGAAAATAGCAACATCTCTGCAAGTGAAAAGATACATCTTAGTACTAAGATGGGACCATAATTAGGTGACAGAAATTAGGTAGGCTGCCAGGCATTCATAAGCAATATTGGCTTGTGAACAACAGTTCTCTCCTCATTAGCACAGCAGCTTTCATGCTCAGTTTTGGGAAAATGATCTCTCTTTAGAAAAACATTACTCTGAAATTCAATGTCTTCAATGCGTGGTGGTAACAGACAGTAGAATAAACTTTACAAAGTTGGCAGATTTTTTTTTTTATAACCTTATGATCTCAAACCAGTGTGACAGCATACTGAAGGGAGAAAAGGCAAACAGCTATTCTAAACTTTTGTTAATGTCCAGAAAGCTTTCAGACAGCTTTAGTTAATGTCCATGTAGCCACATTGCATAAGCAGATTGATCTTTGGGACTCATATTTCCATGCTGCCAGATGAAATAAGTGGATCTGTTTGAAACTCATCTTTTAGTGTCCTAGAACGTAACTTTTATCAAAGAAAAGTATCATAGGCACAGGCAAATATTCCCCCTATGATGCTGTACATCTACCTGCTCTTGAAGAAGATGTTAAACGTTCAAAGATATTAAAATGACATTTCACAGCTGATCATGAGGTACTATGAATGGATAAGGCAATTAACACTGAAGGAGAGGACACAAAATCAGTTTCACAATTAGGCTGGCAACACTGGCCTTAATAGAAACGTCCTTCCAGGGTGAATGCTAGATTCCAGATCTTACAGGACAATCACCTTCCTGGCCCAGACGGCCACATTATTTCTGATACAGGCCAGGATGTCGTTGGTCTTTTTGGTTGCCTGGGCATAAACTGGCTGTCTATCAGCACCCCCAGGTCCTTTTCCACCACGCAGCTTTCCAGCCACTCTTCCCCAAGCCTGTAGCATTGCATTGGGTTGTTGTGGCCCAAATGCAGAACCCAGCACTTTGCCCTGTTGAACCTCAATACCTTTGGCCCCCCCCAATTGTGCCAGCCTGTCCAGCTCCCTCTGCAGAGCCTTCCTATCCTCCAGCAGATCAACACTCTCAGACAAGTTGTTGTCTGAAAATTTACTGAGGGTGCATTCAATCCCCTCACCCAGATCATCAATAAAGATATTAAACAACTCTGGCCCTAATGTACTGCTTACACATTAGAGCCAGTGATGGACACCACTAGTGATATCACCAACTAGATGTGATACCATTTACCACCACCCTTTGGGCTTGGCCATCCAGCCAGTTCCCAACCCAGAGAAGAACACACCTATCCAGGCCGCGAGCAGCCAATTTCTCCAGGAGAATGCTGTGGGAGACAGTGTCAAATGCTTTACTTAAGTCCAAGCAGGCAATGTCCACAGCCTTTCCCTCATCAACCAGATGATAGGTCACTTTTTGTCATAGAATGAGACCAGGTCGGTCAGGCAGAACCTGTCTTTCATGAACCCATGCTGACTGGGTCTGATCTCCCTGTTTACCTGCATGTGCTGCGTGGTCTGCTCCATGACCTTCCCTGGCACTGAGGTCAGGCTGACAGGTATGTAGTTTCCAGGGCCCTTCTTCCTGCCTCTTTTATAGAGAAGTGTCACATCGGCTAACTCAAATCCTCTGGGATCTGCCTACTAGACCAGGAGTGCTGATGAATGATGGAGAGTGGCTTGGTGAGCTGAGTACCCTAAGGATGGCTGATTTGACTATTAAAGACTGAGGCAAACATGGCATTAACTATCTCAGCCTTTTTCTGATCCTTGATCACTAGGTTTCCCCAGAATCAAGCACAGCATTTGTCCTGGTAACTTTTCATGCATTCAGAAAAGCCAACAGATCAATCTTGTGGGAGGCAGAGTATTTCTGTCCTTAAATGCTGCGACTCGAAGCACTGAGCAATGTCAGGATTTCAAGTAGAATGTAGAGTTGTTCTAATCTGTTTGATATGTTTGCTATCTTTTATGTAATTTCTTTCAGTTTCAGAAGGTGGAATTGGGTAAATAAAGGAAGCTGCATAAATAAATGCCTAGTCAAAAGTAAAAGCCCTTTCAACATTCTTAAAACCCCATTTAAATTGCCTAGTCAAGTCACAGCTAAATGTATAATTTAAAACTCATCAAACTTACATAAAAGTATTCACATTGAATAGTAATTACTGTTAACAAATGATCTTGAAAACAGTAATTATTTACAGAAGAAATGAGCAAATTTGTTAAAATAATAATAATCTAATGATTTAGTGAACTAGTTGCTGACAACCCAACAAACAATTCAAAGCATTCTGAATAAATCATTTTTTAATTATCATCAGGTCTTATGTTTGGTTTGATGGTTAAGTAGAACAGCTGTATTTACAATACAGTTTTACAGTACAGTTTTTCTTTGCAAAAGACATAGAAACAGGAAATTGACCAAGAATCCTAAAATACTTGATTATTTTGGGGATGACACAATTTCTTCAGAATTTCTGACGAAATCATTAGATTCCTTCACTGTGGTATTTTTACTGCAGACTCAATTTTTTGGGGTTTTTTTGTTTTTTTTTTTGATCAGATTTGATGGTGGTTTTCTTCAACCAAGTGGATACCTTATGATTTCAAATAGTGAGATACAATGTTTAGTGGAAGTTTTCATAAAATTTGAAAAAAGGTGTACCATTCTAGCTATTGAAAACTGTTTGCAGCAGTCTTTCAGGAGAAAAATATGCATCTACTAAAGAAAAATCTCTGACTGGGTTACTAATGTGAAAATCCTTCTTCATCCTGTTTCATAAAAATCTCTTATATCACATTATTGAACATGATTTTCTGCTCCTATTGTGTTATCTATCCAACAAGATTAAACAAATCTCCTTCCCTGAGTTACTACAATTTTTGGACCATAGAGCACAATTTAGAGACCTGCTTCTTGGCTATTATGCTTTTTTTTTTGCCTTATTCAGGACTGCTTTGATGATGGGCACTGCGAAATATATAGAATATATAGAAATATATAGAAATATATAGAA
>NW_009926145.1:0-36223 GCF_000696875.1 Nestor notabilis | reverse complement strand
GCCGCAAACACGCTTAGTCCCTCACTGATCAAAAAAGTGGAAAGGAAAAAGATGTGGGTTCAAAGAATCACAGAATGAAAGGTAGGAAAGGACCTTAAGATCATCCAGTTCCAATCTCCCTGCCATAGGCAGGGACACCTCCCCCCAGACCAGGTTTGAGTACAAAGTGCAATACAGTACACCTTGATATGGAAAGGAAACGTAAAATCTGATCTTAAAATGTCAGATGTGATCAAGGAAAGTCCAAATACAGTTTATCCTACAGGGCCGGTCATGTAAAATTTTAAGCGTTTCAAGAAACGTCATTCTGCATGAGTCTAGTAGCTGGATTACAGCAGGGTCAAACCTTGCGTGTAGGTCATATTAATCTGTCTTTGCTATATTTTGAGTTGTTGAATCAAGGTGAGATAGCAAACAGAAGGTCTGCAACGTTACCAGCTCCTTTTACATTGTCATCTTCCCTCTTTCATGTAAAATATCACCAGCTAGCAAAGATTATACCAAATCCTGCAGTCATCCAGAGTTAAAACTCCACTGCTGTTGGTGAGGGCTTTGCATGCACACATATTAATATTCCCTCTTTAATGTAAATATTTTAACTATCATTCTGCATGTTGTAAATAATAATATGATGATTACAGTTACCTTTATTGGGAAACAGGCCAGACACTTCTGTTGTACCTCTGCTTTTTTCACGCTGGGCACTGCAGTTAAGAGCTTTATGGGGCTTAAGGGACTTTGGCTCTACTGTTTCTTACGTTGCCATGACTCTGAACATCTATGTTTCAGAGAGTCTCAAGCCCCTTCCCTCATGGCATCTTCATTCTTTATAATCACAAGCCTATCCTGTCTCTGGATGCACGTGTGAAGCTGCAGAGACGAGGTTCTCGAGCATGCTGAGCTCCACAAGCTCTTCCTTTCTTTGCCTGCAGTTCCTCGAGAGGTTCGAGTGAGGCCCCTCTCTCCACGTCACTGGCTCTGTTGCCGGGTGTCCCACTACCAGTGGGTAGGTTGGGAGGTTCCTGGGAGTGCAGCGATGGGCTAACTACATGGCCGGGCCCCTTAAGGTATGACACAGCAGCACTGCATAGAAGCTCTCACCCTCAGTGTGGCCTTTAACACTTCACAATCAACTGCTATCAGCATTCCTGAGTATTGACTTTAGAGCCTTCTGAAGAGCTTTATGTAAGCACTGAAGGTCAGAAGACTAACAAACACCAAGAAACAAGAGCAAAAAGTAGACCAACCAGTCAGCCAACCAACAAAAAACTAACCCAGAGACAGCAAGGGCAGTAGCTAAACCCTTCGCTTATTGAATCACTTCAAAGTAGTCTCCCTGAAATCAGTCAAAGCCATGCATACACACACCTCAAGATGAACAATGTTTGTCAAGTTCAGGCAACTTCTTGCACACAGCTGAGAAGCCAGGCCAGACTAGCTATCCAAACAGAAACACTCCACACATTTGGAAACATTTTAAATTCGTAATTAAGTTCAGAAAACACTCATATAAATAGGTTGGATTAGGCTAAGCTTTTGTGCTTCAGCTTTCTATGTAAGGTTTAAAGCTTATTCAACTGAGCCTGCTTGGCATTTGTCCTTGGTCTGTGTTTGACAACAGGAGCTCTTTCAATCAGTTTTATTACCAGGATGCTCTTGTTTCACCTAATATTTTAGTTGGTTTCCAATTCTTTGTCAGCCATGGTACTTAATCCACAGAAGTTTCCACCCAGGCTGGCATTGCTGCCAGTTGATGGTTTGGCTGATACTTGGGTTGTGGTGGACTCCACTTTTGAGGTCTCTTCATGGAAGTACTGCACTGTAAATCACTCAACTGTAGCTTTGTCAGCATGGTTATGCTTCACCAGTGCCACAGTGGGTAAAAAATTCAGCCTTGGTAAATACTTTCTCTCTATCTCTTCATACATCAAGAGACTAAGAGGTGTCTGTTGCTCCCTGCTGCAGCTGCCGGCTCCCTGCCACTGCTGTTTTTAACCCAACGTGCATTTTCCAAGATTTATTTAAGTTTCACATAAAAATAGTCTCTCCCCAAGTAACCCACTTGGAATGTCTGCTTCTGAAGGAAGGCTGCAATAAATGATCTGCAGCCTTGGTGTCTCAATGGACAAAGCTTTGGCAAAAGCTGGAACTCACTGAAAGATATGCAACAGCCTGATCCAAGACAATACCTATTAATGGTTCAGGATTACGACACAACAGATTGCTAAATTTTAACTGAAAAGCATCAAACAATGGAAAAGGTGTTTGCTCACACTGACAGAACAACACCGTGCATGAGTAGCCATTATTCTTTCCAAAATTACATCTAGAAAGACCAAAGTATTAAGACTGCATTGAGACAATCTCACATAGATACTCCTAAACTGCCTCTAAAACCACTAGCATACAAATGAAAATCAGACTTTTTTCTGAAAAACACACTGAAAGCAACAATTACCTTTATCCATCAAGACCTGGCTTCAAGGGTCAGACGTCTTCATCACAGTTCATGGCAGGAGGAACACTACAGCAATGGCTGAAATAACAATATAAATATCAGCGTCAGCCTGGAGTTACTTCATCATCTGGAAGGCACAGAGAGCAATAAAACTGAAGGAAGACAGAAGGGAATTTCTCAGGAATACCAGAAACATAGGGTGGAGAGAACCAGGGAGGAGAGCAAGCTGTTTTCTGCTGAACATCACATTTTCTGCTGGGAACCCATAAGGGTATAGTTGTATGAGATCAGATACCCAGGGAGCTTTTGGGATGCATCCAGAAAATAGCCAGTCCTTGCGACATGCTCCCATGAAGGCCCTCATTGAAATCCTGCCATTGTCAAAAGGCCCACTGATTTCAGGATGACAGTCTTTTACCCTCCGTGTCTGCTCAAGCACAAAATGAGGAAAAAGTCCTGGAAATAAAAAGAAAGCAGCATTGTGATACTGTCATTTTACAAATACTTGGCATAATATACTGTTCTGTGGTGAAGCCATTGTTTTCCCACTGAACAGCATTAGGTTTATAGTACTATAAAGAACTGCAGAATTTACTCTGCACAACCACTTATGCGACAGCACCAAAGTCAGCCTCCAGCCCAGAAATTACCTATAAACAGATGGCAAATATGCAGCTCAGCACTGGATTTCAGGTGACGCTTGCTTCATCTTTCTTTCTTGGCTCACATGTGCTTGCTATTTCTGTGGCAGATCACAGTAAACTCCGCAGCATCAGAATGTTTCAGATATATAAGGCCATTAATTTGGAGAACAGATGGTCCTAAAGGCCCCACAGGCTTTAGGGTATAAATGTTGTTTTCTGACTACTGGCTTCTGTTTTCCTGCTGTGAACTGTTCTGTGGCTTTACATAAAGATACCTTGTTTAAACATGAGACTAACAAATACATGTGTGTAATTTCTAATTGTAGGGTGTAGCACTAAATGCTCAAATGGCGTGAAGCGAGGTGGGCATAAAATAACCCATGAAAGAATAAAGCCAGGGTTTCGGGGGTTTTTGTAGGAAAATTGCCATAAGAATATACCAGCAATTCTGCAGAATAAAGAAAGATTTGGAGAATGAAAGTTTTATAACACACTTCGTATTCTTTAAGTATAATTTTCAAATACAACAGAACTTAGGAATGAATATGCTGAAGCACGAACTGTATTGAATGTCCCAGGACCAGCATGCTTATCTGTTGTCGCACTGAAATTTTTAATTTCTCAGAAAAGTGTGTTTAATTCAGAATTCAAACAGCTGAACAAGAGATTTCTCAAATACACATTTGTAGAGAAACCACCTTTATTGCTAGCTTAAGTTTAAGGCTGACAGAATCTGATAACCCTTATCTTCTTCACAGATTTCACCCTGAAACCATAGCTGGTTCTGGGCGTAGAATCCTCTGAGCCCTTTAGCACCAGCCTTCTTGGATAAGCAATATAAAAAAATGAATTAAAAACCCACAAGTGGTTTTAGGAAGTATTTGGTATGAGGCTGAATGTGAATACAACTAATAGAAAGGGTATGTCAGGCTGGTTGTCTCAGAAGAATATGCAATTAGTATTGAATCTCCTACAACTCTAGCTACCACCAAAATGAGCTCAAAGTTGTCAGAAAAACAGAACTTTTACCTGTTTTACTCTGTAGTCGGTGCTGGTTCACTTTGTGTAAATATAATTTGCTTCAAGCAGAAAACTGAGGATGTGCTCAGGTTATTTTTGAAAAGTAATGCATCTAGGTGCTTCCTAAGAAGAGAAGAGATTAAAGGACAGGTGAAGCAGGATGAGTATTTTACTAGCAGTTTACTAGTGCAGTTTCTGCCTGTTGATGAAAAACCTCAAACCCCAAAAGGGATGTCACTAGTATTTCTTCAGCAAGCTTCCTGAAATGGAAATAATAACACTTACTTGGTGGAAATGAAAACACGTAAGAAAGCACCATCACTGGCCAGCATATGGGGAAGTTTTCCCATTACTGTAAATGTGGTTTGTTACAGGGACAGTGGGTTGTGCTATTAAAATGCTGATTTTCAGTTCTTTCTGAGTTATTTTTAATGCTGTATGTGACTGTGAAAAGGCTGTATGTGAAAACATATACTTTGCAGATGTTACAGATACATAGTTCAGTAATTAGTTGTGGTAATGCATTCTCCTTGCCTGTAACCTGTTAGGAGTAAAAACCAATTTATTTTAGGTTTTAAACCCCCTCTCCCCCCGCCAACTTTTATTCTCTTTCCTCCTCTTTCTCTCCTACAAAATAGAAGCAGCTTGCAATCTTGACATGCTCTGTTCAGACAGGGTTGGAAAAGAATTTGCATAATAGCCTTGGAAGAAATCTAAGAGACCCTGGTGGGGAAATGCTGATGTAATTTCCAATGGGATTAATGCACTGATACAGTAGCTCAGGATTTGCAGCCCTGGGATCTTAAGTATTCATTTGAGACAGGGTCTTAAAAACATCTGCATTTTCTGAAAGCTGAATCTCCCCAGGCCTATTCTCTAGGTTGGTTCCCCAACAATTGAAGCAGATTTTACACTGTATAATTTTCAGTTTTGCCACCTTTGTAAGGGTGGCATTTTCTGATTTACACACATAATCTTACATATTAAGATCAGGGATGGATTCCTGAATAAAAGCTAGATCCTGACACATTTTATACTGGTTAGTCGCCAAATTTCCTCTTCTCACTAATGCTTTGAAATCCCTTCTCGTGAATTTAGAGTGGAGCCTACCTGTTCAGGCTAAGCAACTGCACACAGTTTTATTAAACATGTCTCCACAATGGTTTAGCCTTTCTATTCTCTGCTTCAGATAAACCTGAAGTATTCATAATAGTATCCTTTGTGCATGTAAAGGTAAGAGGGAAGATGGAAAATGAAAAAAAAACCAAAACCAAACCCAAAAAACCCCCATCCTATGAGTTAACTGGTTTAATCTCCTCTCACTCATACCTTTCCTAATGTAGCAAATAAGGAATAAACCAAAACATGCTTCTGCAGTAAAATTCGCTTGTATTCCCAGATCTGTTTTTTTGGAGTTGGAAAACATCCTTTTCGTATCCTAACACATTCACTCAGATTTTTATTTAAGTGCTTTTAACAGTGTATTAAATTTAAAACTATGCTGACTTTGTATTTAAGCAGCAGAAGTCCAAGTATACGGTTTCAATTGAAATATACTAAAATTTCCCTGTTAAGAAAAAAAAAATCCTTCCCTTTAACAAGCATTCTTATAAAACTCTACTTGAAGAAGCAGGTGAAGGGGTACTATTTACCTTCAGCTCTATATTTATTTTCATGCAGTCATGATTGACTGTTCCACAGGTTTTTAATGATTCGGTGCACACAGAGCACTCATTCAGCAGTTCTAACATTGCGTTATTCTCCCATGCCTGAGGTTGGTGCAGAATATCGACTGGGAATTTATGCCTCCTGCTACAATTTATGACTGTTATTCAGAATGATACGGCTTAGGAACCAGCATCTGAGATGACTGGCTTATGGCTCTGCTGGCCATAAAAGCCAAAGTGCATGGGGTGCTCTGCAGAGCTGCAAGAACACTACCTGCCTGTTTCCACATTTACAGTCAAGAAGGAAAGACATATGATCAGTTTTAATGGAAAGAAGCTGGACTGAATAAAGTTTGCAGGCTAATTTAGACTTGGGAAATATTACAGCTCTTCCAGCTTGGTTGACTTGGATGAGAAAGCTCCAACCTCGCTGCTGGCATTCAGGGCCTCCAAACACCATGTTTGTTCTCACAAATCAGTCCATTCTGGTACATTAATCCCACCGGGGTTTGTGCCTCCAGAGCCTGTGCCAGCTGATCATTTTTTTTTAGACTTTCTTGCTGGGGTGCTGGAAAGCCTGAAATAACAGCGCTGCAGTGCCATGGTAGACTTGGAAGGGCTAGGTAGGGGATGCAAGAGCATCAACTTTCTGAAGGGTCTCAGTGCCCAAACCCACAGAAGCACAAAGAGCAGCTTCCTCCTTGTAGCAGAATAAATGGTTCCATTTCACAGGAAGCAGTTTTGGAGGCATTTGAATGCTTTAATATTCAGATTCCTAAGGAGGTTCAACCGAACCAAAGCAAAGTGGTGACAACTGTTTGAAATGAAAATTAAAAGGGTACATTCAAGCCTGGAAGGTAGGGCAGGACAACCCATCCTTTATACAAGAGTAACCCACAGGCAGAACAACTCCCCGTGGATTAAATGGCTGCAACATGCACTGCTTATTCAGTGCCAGCAGCCTTCAGAGCAGAGGGAGCTTGTCTACAACTACAGGGTTGCCTCTCCATCCTCTCCCAGTCTTCTCCCAAGGAAGACCCTATGCAATTAGGTTTCCAGTGTTAATAAACTCCAGTTAAAAGCTGATCACTAGCACTGTGCCACACCTTTGGTGGGAGGTGGGATTTCACCTTTGGTTTCAATCCTGCTAAATCGCTGCTTATTCTGTCATCTTACAGTCTATTTTGCAGGTTATGCTGCTGGAGTGGTATGGCACTGAAGTTCAAAATAGCTCAGTTTTTACACATTTGCACGTAGGATGATGGCAAGGGGTGACACATCCTGTGTTTTCTTAACCTCTTGTTGCACTGGAGTCATTTGAATGCAAATTTGATGAGAGAGTAGCTTACCACAAATGAAAATGCTTGGAATAGCAGCAAAGATTTCTTTGAGAATTGAAACCATACAGGTTCTTTCATTTTCTACTTACATTCACACTTGCCTCCCAAAGCACTTGTGCAGAGCATGATTTTGAGGTCTACTTGACCTTTGCTGCCCCAGGAAACTGCACTTTCAGAAGGGCCGTGGGGTTGGGCTGCCATCCAGGATTTGTCACCCAGGCTGCAAGTAAGAGGCATTGCCATTGCAATTACGGACATGTTTTTATGTGTTTACCTTCAAAGAACCACATTTTGCTCATCTTCTCCTACTACTGATACATTTGAACTGATCCAGCCTACAAAGCATCAGGCCAAGCTCTCTAACATTAATTTCTGACAAACAAAAACCAAACGCCCACCGTAGATAGGAGTGTGTAATCTTTTGATTAACTTGTAACGCTGAAGAATTTGAACTAACAAGGAGGTCTGGTTGCTGAGATGGATGCACTAATCAAAACACACTTAGACATCTACTTTTCTTTTGAAGTAGTCCAGCTGGGATCATGGATAACTATGGGCTGCAAACTCAAGCTTGTTTTGTGGTGCATTCCTGAAAATGTATACATAGTATTTTCAGAAGGGTTAAAGTGAGCAATGAGCATTATACTAGTTTTTATAATTATACTATTTTTATAATGCATTGAGCATTATACTAGTTTTTGAGAAGACTTACAAGCTATATATTACAGCTAGGACCACTAGTTTGGGGGCAGTTATTTAAATACCATTATTTGCACATTATAAAATCTTTTGCTTGTCTTATTCCATTTATCAGTACTAATTCTCCTCCTTTTTTCTACAAGGGATCACCTGAGTCTTAATTCACTGTCTGGAGTGTGAGCACACCTCTGAGAATGGTATGTGCCCATTTGCTGCTGTTGCTTCTGCTGCAGTGATAAAAGGGATCAGGAGACCAAAGCTGCCTCAGTGTAAACGGAGAAAATAACTACCTTAGTAACTAAGATACTCAGACAATGAGGACTGCATTTTCCAAACAAGGTTTCTCTAACTTGTGCTCAAAGTGTTGGGAACTTTACTTGTGCCTTCAACAGGGCAGAGTCAAAGATGAATCTTGGAAATATTTGCTCTATATTGCAACTGGCTTGCTCACATTTGGCTTACTTGCAAATTACTTGCAGACAGTAGCATTTTCTCCTCTCCATTTTTTCTTTTCTTTTTTTTTTTTTTTTTGGGCTTCGAGTTGTCTGGGAACCAGCACAATGAATAATACAGGAACCATTCGTTGCTTCTGGAAAACTGTCATGGTTTAAGCCCAGCTGGTAACTCAGAACCACGCAGCCGCTCGCTCACTCCCCACCACTTCTTCCTCCCCCTGCTCCCGGAGGGATGGGGAGGGGATTCGGAGGAATGTAACTCCCACGGGTTGAGATAAGAGCAGTCCCGTAACTAAGGTATAATACAAACCACTGCTGCTACCAATGATAATGATAAGAGGAATAACAAGGGGAGAGGACACAACCGCTCACCACCCACCGACCGATACCCAGCCCGACCCGAGCAGAGATCTGGGCCTTCCGGGTGACTCCCCCCAGTTCATATACTGGCCATGACGTGCTGTGGTGTGGAATAGCCCTTTGGGCAGTTTGGGTCAGGTGTCCTGTCTCTGCTTC
The DNA here is from genome assembly GCF_000696875.1 of Nestor notabilis. Taxonomy (NCBI): domain Eukaryota; kingdom Metazoa; phylum Chordata; class Aves; order Psittaciformes; family Psittacidae; genus Nestor; species Nestor notabilis. The sequence continues at coordinate 27,424 of NW_009926145.1, read as the reverse complement.
CTCCCGGCTTCCCCTCCTCCCTGGCAGAGCATGAGACTGAGAAAGTCCTTGGTCAGAGTAAGCATCACTGAGCAACAACTAAAACCATCGGTGTTATCAGCGTTGTTCCCAGGCTGAAAGTCAAAACCACAGCCCTGCACCAGCTACTAAGGAGGAGAAAAAATGACTGCTGGAGCTGAACCCAGGACACATAAGTTTCCACAAATGCTAGGCATTTCCAGATATGAGTTGTAATTCCTGAGTTGTAATTCCTAAGTTTTTCATTGTGTTCTTTCCAGGTGATTTACAAAAACAGAATTTGCTACTGTTAATCAAATTAATACTTTCTAACTGTTCTTGTTGACCACCAGCTGTTTGGTAGCATTATTGATATGTGATGGCTAGCCTGGGAACAAAGTTGTTTCATGAGGAAAAGCATCATGGCAAAGAATGCTTCTGGTACAAATTGTCAGCAGAGCATTATTTCTGCTGAGGTGCACAGAAGTGTTGGCATTTACAAATGTTTTTGGTTATCAAACCTTTTCAGACAATTAGCTGTAGGATATGACTAGGAACAGCTGAGTGATTAAAACATTACCTTGACTAATGCAAACAAAACAATCCGTTGCCACACATGATTAAAAAAATAAATCGTATCTAATTTAGAAAATTTCTGTTCTGCTGTTTTCCTACTTAAAATTCCATTTTAATCTTTTCATCAAATATATAAACCACTTTAAACTCTAACTGGATACATAATCACACTGTGAGGGACTGACACATAGTAACACAATTGCAATCCCCTGCAGACGTGGTAATCACACTGTGAGGGACTGACACATAGTAATACAATCGCAATCCCCTGCAGACGTCCTAACTTTATCAAGATACTTCATGAGTTACCAAACATCTTTTTCTGTCCAGCTGTTGTAGCAGTAAATATATTGGAATTGGAATGCATTAGCAAATAAAAATGTGTCTAATCTTCTCTGGAATGGCACAGAATATTCTCTTTCATTATATTCCCAATGTCTACTAGAAACAGAAGGGTTTGTAGGTGATGTAAGACTGTATGAAGAAAACCATACCCCACTTGTTGAAGCTAATAGGTAATAGGTAAGAAACAGCATATACTAATGGCCAGGTTGGACAGAGCCTTGGGTGACATGGTCTAGTGTGCTGCATCCCTGCTTGTGGCAAGGAGGTTGGAACTAGATGATCTTAAGGTCCTTCCCAACCCCAACCATTCTATGATTCTGTGATATGTGTTGAATGTGGATACTGATGTAAGCAGACAGGACTTTAAGACCTCAAAGTAATGCCTCTAAAGCATCAAAACTTTAGCAGTCCTCAGTGGTTTGCACAAATTCACACTTCTGGGCACTGCCATGAGCATTAGCAACTGTAGGATCTGTGAGAGACAATACAGGCACAGGCAGCATACCCTTCCAATCATACCTCCACTCCCCTCTTGGACCAGGTGTTGACAGGAGGCTCCAGTGTTGATATCCAGGACTCTGGATCTTGAAGGTGACTCTTTGGAGAGAATTGGCTGGTGGCGGATTTGAAAGCAGGTAACCTTAGACACCAGATCCTTTGAGAGCAACCACTACATTTTTCTGTGATGCTGTAACAAATCCAAAAGAAGAGTTCCTCAGTACTTATCACCTGCGAATCAACCCTTGGAATGAAACCCTTGCAAAAGACAGCTGGATGTCAAAGAAAAAGAAAGAGGGTGGCAGAGACAAGCCCGACATGCAAAAGGAGGGTGGAGCTGTACCTTCTGATTTTTTTCTGCAAAAGAACAAGCAATGTCTATCAAAAGTACTAGAAATACTTAAGGTTAAACCTTGGCTGTGTTGACTCCAAAGCAGAAGCTTTAACTGACTTTGGAAAGGTCGGTATTGTACCCATGCAGATTGTCCTGTGAGAAGACCCTTTCCGTGACCTCTTGGTGGCTCCTGCACTGACACAGACAGGAGCTGGGACACATTTCCAACCCCAAGGGGCTCTTCTAAAGCTGTAATGCTACCTTCCATTTGTTCTTTATGTATTTTATGTGCCTAATTAAAATTGTCTTAATCCCCACATACCATGAGGTGACGGAGCACGCTGTGACATAATTCCTGTAGATTCGAAAGAAGAAAAAAACAGGTCTGCTTCTCATAGAATTGTTTAGGCTGAAAAAGACCTTAATGATCATCATGTCCAACCCTTAACCTGCCACTGCCCCAGGCCCACCACAAACCATGTCCCTAAGCGCCACATCTACATGTCTTAAATGCCTCCAGGAATGGCGATTCCACTGCTGCCCTGGGCAGCCTGTGCCAATGCTTGACAACCGTTTTGGTGAAGAACTTTTTCCTAATCTCTAATCTAAGCCTCCCGTGGTACAAATCGAGGCCATTTCCATTTGTGCTTTTGGAAAAATTAAGGCACATTCCAGTCTGTACTTAACTGTGTTCATGTACACAGTCCTCAAAATGTACCAAACTCAGCAGGGTTAGTTCTATTCAGGAAGCAAAGCATGTGCTGAGTCCTCACAGGACTGAAGGTCTAAGGAAACAGATGTTTTCTGTACGGTCATCCCCACCAGCAAGTCAAGCAGCTGAACTGACAAGTTTCAGACACCATGGGAGGTGGTCTGGAAAATGGGTTAACCATATGTCCCGTCCAGGTATATCTTAGCCCTTTCTCCTTTTCCCACTAATTGCTTTATGCTTCTGAACCTCTACGAGTCAATTTAAGGGTAACCCACAAAACAGTCATAGAAATTTTGTTTTCTGACCATGTAATTTCAGTTTAAAATACACCTAATATGAGAAGCTGACCATGTCAGAACACAACATAAACAAGTATGAGCCAGAAATAATGTGAAAACTGCATTTTCTCACAGTGACTACGAGTAGAGACAGAGGTGTGAGCAAATTAGTAAAAGTCAAAGCAAAGAGAATATCTGGTAGACTCATAGAATAATTTGTGTTGGAAGGGACCTTCAAAGATCATTCCATCCAATGCCCTTGAAATGAGATGGGACATCCGGAATGCATCCAGCCTGGCCTTGAATGTCTCCAGGGATGGCAGGAAAGTATTTTTTCATTGATTTAATAGTATTAACTAAATATTTTCTTTCAGGGAAAAAAAAATCCATGTAAAAGATCAACAGTTCAAATTGCTGAACAGCATCAGAGGCTGACAGCTATTTAATACATTCAAAATATTGCTTTTCAGTAATGTAATCTACTAAAAACCCAATATCCAGGGTTGCTGCTACTTGCACCCCTCAGACATGAAAAAGGAAGTGTCGAATCTTTCCTGGAAGCTTAGCTGGATGCCAAGGCATGCTTGGATTCAAGCTTGGATGCTCCCACACTGTCATAGGTCAGAAATATCAAGGCTTTGTCCAGGTGCTTACCTGATTTGTTCTTGATGAACTTGGGCCAATCATAAGAAACATAAAGGCTTGTATAAACACGCAGAGTTAAAAGTAGGTGTAAGTAGGAATAGTAACATCTCTTTTCTCTCCCTCCACACTTCTCACCACTGTTGCTGTGTCAGATCCCAGGCAGTGCTTGCCCTGAGGAAGGAACGCATGCAGCCTCTGCTCGGCACCCAGAGAGGCAGGGCAAAGGGGCAGCCTTGGCAGCCTATGTCACTGCAGGGCATTTGAGCACTTGCTCTGGGTTTAAATCCAGGTTTTAAACAGTTTCTTTGATCAGACCAAGTGTGATTCCTACAATATATTACACTCTGGCATCATCTTTCATTTGCCTCAATTCCTAAACCTGCTGTGGTATGCTTTTGGGGATATTTAGCATAGAAATTTGGTTTGCACTTAGTGAGTATGAGGCTGGTTACCTCCTTAAGAAAATATCATGACACCAAGGAACCACTGAAAGTAACAATTCATAGATCTGGGGGCTTTAAGATTAACTTACAAGTAGTTACTGATGCCTTCTCTCTTTTTTGGCTCATCTCTTTGCAGAACACATATAACAGTATGTGTGTTTTACCTTACTGGATTTTGCAAGGATTAGTTAGTGGGTCTTTTTAGGTGTACACTTTGACTGCTATGGACTGTATTTAGCAATAAGATTGTGGCAGCATAATTCCTTGTAACTACAGGGGAACTGGGACTTCTGCACCCATGGTGCATGGGGATATATGCTGCGTATTACAGCTCTGAAAGACAGGCAGCTGCTCCCTGCAGCACACCACTTAGAGGTAGAGCAGTAGCTGTACAGCTGAAATACTTTCTTACCCTTTCCATCAAGATTAAACCAGAGAAAAAAAAAAAGGGACTTAACGTCCTGCCATGACATCACTCTGGAACATTTAAACATACACATCTCTCACTTTAAAGTCAAAGTCAACTTTCCCTTGCTGTTTGAATGCAATCCCTTTTAGTTTGCTAAAATATCTGAGGACAGGCAAATAAACGTTCAGACAACACTTGCTACTAATCTGTTCCTTCCACTTATTCCTAGCCATGCACATGGCTAGAAACACTCTACAGCAGAATCTCTTCTGTTACATATGTATGCGCACACATGTATATGTGCATATATATATTTTTCCAAGCTTACGGTGCCAGTTCAGAGGCTGTCAACATGAGCGCCTTGTAGCTCAGTAGGTAGCTGCCCCAGGCTTCTATTTCACCAAACTTTCGTATTCAAACCACAGCCTTTTTTTCCCCACCAGCAGACTCTTGTGTCCCTGTGCCAGCCCGGATGCTGCTCCCTACATACCTTGGGGCTGACAATGCTGTTTGGGTGCTCTCACGCTTGCCCAAATCCATCACTCCCACTGTATGGTCATCAGGCTGGTGCAGGAGGAAGCCTTCAGCAGTCCCATTGACATTTGCAGCTCAAGCAGCTGTTCCTTGTCTTCTCCAGAAGAAGGGCAGTGGATCAGATCTGCCTGTGATCAAGCCTCAAATCCCTTCACAGACCAGCCGAATCCTTAGCAGCCACATCCTGCTCTTAAACAGGACACGGAGCATGGAGAATGGTCAGAAACCTTTCTGAGTTACTCTGTGGCAGACGTGTTTCAGCAGGGTGGGAGCTCAGGGGGCCTTTAAAGGTACACAGCACAGAGAGGAGCAGGTTCGTTCCCATTGATGCAAATTACAACTAGTTCAATGTTTTGCTGAAGAAATTGAGGCCTGTATCAATAATCTTAGCCAGTGAGTTCCAAAGGCACTGAGAGGAGTCCATTTGAGAAAGAATGTAAACAAAACTAAACCCCAGCAGTAGTATGAATACTGTCACGGCAATGCTCTGTGGCAAGGTGTGGCTTGTGGCGAGGCCTGTAAAACTTCAATCATAACTATAATACTCATTTTCCCAGATCTCCATCCATCTGCATAGAGGAGCCATTGGATCACCCCACTCATAGCTGTGGGACCTCTCTAGGTGAAGGTCTAGGAAGGCCCAGAAATCTCCCCAGGCAGCATGTGCTGTGCAGACCCCAGGTACCAGTTGCATGCTTCAGCACGCAGAGTAACAGCTCGGGTGGGAAACCTGCCTCTTCCAGTAGCTGCCATGAGCCTTTCTGCCTGCAGAACTGACCCAACTGTGCACAGAGAACAACCAGTGTCAAGTAGAAACTGTTCCAACGCATGTTCGCATAGGGCAGTATTTTGTACATAACTGATAGTTAGGAGATGCTTAGTTCACAGTTTAAGGTGACAGAAGCAGAGCATGTGCATTGCCAGAGCAGTCCCATAGGACCTGAGCCAAGCTGGATGTATGCATGCAGCAGAACAGGAGCCTGGAGAGTCTCATGTGATCCAGCTGAAGATGTTGTTGCAAGGACCGTTGCAGTGGAGGCTCCCACAACCATCTGTAGAACAACTGACCATCCTGCTGGAGAGATTTGTTTCCCCACACCAGTGTTACCTGCAAAAGAGATCCCAATGAGTTAGGAGGCTTTTTGGGGTTTTGTTCCCAGCAAATGCTCTTTCCACAAGTGTCAGTGCAACGGGCAGAAATCTAGGGCTGAGAGTTCAGATTGAGAACTGAGAGTTTGAAGTATCTGAATGGAGCATTAGGTACCCAAATGCAGCCCAGAAAGCACTTTCCTTCATGCCTTTTCCACGGCAGGTGGGGTTCAGGGCTGCAATCCTTCTCAAAACTGTCAGCACTCATGAAGATAAGGTTTACTGCTACAGGCCACAGAGAAATAAGCTTAACAGTTCTTCTTTCCCTTTTCTCCTTTGCATTTATTTAAGAAAAAAACCCACAGGGGTTTCCAGTCAAGAGTGGGATGAGATTCACTATTTTCACCATCTAATATTTTCTCCTCTCATTGCTAGGTCCTTTTCTCCCTGTACTACATTTGGCACATGAGAGTGCACTCCTCAGAGTGGAAAACCATTTGTTTGTCTTCCTTAAGTGATTATTCTGTGAGTCTCCTTAATAACAATATCTGTTTCAGGATAGTTAGCATGTGCTTCTGGAAGAAGGACAAACCTCAGTTTGCTGGTTTTCCTCATTATTTAGGTGCAGCTGTGTGCTGCACATCAACGATGTGGCTCTCCTAAGATACGAGCTAACAAAGATCAAGCTGCACTATTCTTGCTGTGTTTTTCTTGGACACTGGCTCTTCCTAGGCAGCAGTGGGAAGCTGTCTTGGAATTGCTTATACGTTCTGTAAATATGACAAATTTCTCTAAGTGCTGCCTGAAATGAAACATGTATTGAATTTTGAAACGATGGACGTAGTGGAATAAATCCACTGATTTCTGAGAACCTTAAGGGAGTTAGAGAAGATATACATCAGTTTAAAGGAAAAAAACCACTATCAGAAGTTGAGTTAGACATGCCCTTCTAATTTCATGCTTCTAATTCTAATTTTCTAACGCTATAAATTCTAGTCCTCAGGAGAGTTATCAGAATGATAACCTTGGAGACCAAAAGTCATTAGATGATAAATCAGAAGTATGGACTGCTTGCTAGGGAAACTTGTGGGATTACTGTCATCTTTCCCAGCAGTCATCACATACTGGTTTGCCATGTACAGGTGCAGCTTTTAGGCTTGTGTTATCTTGAGTACTGATAGCAGTTGTTTGTGGCCAGATCAATGTGCAGATATTTACCTGACTTCACTCATGACACTGCAGAATGCAGTGGATTCTGGTCCACAGAGGTTACACTGCTAGCAAACAGTTACCAAGCTGGTTGGTTCACAGCTAGATCCTGCAGCTGCACCAGCTACCACCGCAATATTTACATTAATACGTCTAGAAACACCTTTTCAAACTTAAAGCAAAGTTCTGTCCCAGTATGGGGCAAGATGTGTAAAGCTAGCCTGAAACTGGTGAAAGCATCCTCCCTGGCCCTGTGGGGACGATAACAAGGGCAAGGTTAAGCATTTTGTCTTCCATCTGTTAATGTTTTTTTAATGACAGACACTATGGAAGAAAAAAATCTGAACAGTTTGAATCACAGCAGCGCTGGTGGGGCAAGGGCACTTCCTTTATCCAGCTGTCATCAGTGAATGATGAGGATCAGGAGCAATGATGAGCTGGTAAAAACCCAAGGCAGCCTTTATGGAGAGCACATGCTGAGGAACCAGGCAGACTGAAGAAACCAGCCTGCTAAGTTTAAACTATTTATAGGTGGTTTCCAAGGAACCCAGAAGAAAATTAAATCCCCACATAACTCACTGATCATGCTACTGGAAACCTGAAACCCCCCCAAAACCTTTTTCAGTCAATCCCCCAGCTCTTCTGGCTTTTAAGCTCTTTAAAACAAAATACCCAAGAGGAACAAGGCAATTGCTAACAACAGCTCTAGCAGGTAACAACTGAAAAAACTTCCTACTTCAGACGGGCTGAGACCACTTCCAAAAAGAGTCACGTGTGCTTTGTCCAGAACAGTGCAGAGATGGCTGAACAGCACTAGTCTTCTGGTACTTTCCACTTGTAGATGTGTATGGAAAATGAGAAAAGAATCATTAAGCATTACATATACAGTAGTTTAAGAGGTCTTCAGTTTAGTGTAATCCTGTGCATCGGAATAAGGTGACTCATTCACAGATTTGATGGATTTGGAAAGAATGGTGTCTGGGAAACCCATAAATATAACTCACTAGGATTTATTTCTAGTAGGAGCAAGGCATTTCTGCTTTACCTATCCTGCTTGCTTTTTCCACCAAGCTTCTGATATTGCAGTCATCTACTGGTTGTGTAATCTACCTCATCATGGATTTTGTGTTGGCATAACAGTTTTACCATCATGCAGCCCCAAAGAGAGCATAAAGTCCAAATCTGTTTAATCCCTGTGTACACTGAAGTGCTGGGAATGTGCAACGTGAGAAAACAGATGTACCATTGGGCTGCTGTTTACAATTCTTACTACCTCCTGGTGCTATTTCTTATTTACTTTTCACCATCAAGCTCTGCTTATGAGTAATACCCTGCAGCAATAAGCTCTGGACAAACAACAAAAAATGACAATCTCTTCCCAGAAAAACATACACACTAAATGCTGAACAATAAAAGAGCTTTTTTTTTTTTTCCCTAATGTGCCTGGTTGGTCGAATTAATTAATTAATTATTTTTAGGAAGCTACTACTTTCTCTAGGTTGTTTACCAGTTTAGTCTAAAACATTCTATTTCCTCAAGCAATTCTTTCTTACATTTCTTGCCTTTAACCAATGTTTTGAATTACTGTCCTGTGGCTTCAAGCTCATGTGAGCAGGAAATAGAACTGTAGAGCTCTGGTTGCATCATATACTTCACTATAGGTTCACAAGCTTACTGCAAAGGTAGCATTTTGCTGCTCCAGCCTAGTCTCCTTCCTTGCAGTTACTGTCCTACCTATATTTATCCAACTCTGGGTAGCTGCTGGTAGTTTCACAGTTCCAGTGCTCCTGGGATAGGAAGTAGGGATAAACTGCAGGAATAAAGACTAGACTATTTGCCATACTCTTCATATCAGGGAGAAAAAACCTCCTGTATTATAATTACAAAAACAACATTAAAGTAAGATATTCTGGTCAAGCAAACATGAGGTCTGGTAGCTTTGTATTTAAAGCATCAAGTAGGAAGGAGAGAGCTTCAGTAAACATCCAGCACAAAAATAAAAAAGAAGGAAAGCTTCAGTTAGTCAGGGATTGCAAAGCATTTTAGCTTTAAAGGTCAGCTGTTTCAGGGGCCTGAACTCAGTTTGCCCCGCATTTCGGTATGCTTTGTTTGGTATGCTGGGGGGTAGGGCAAATCTGCCCAACATCAGACATTTGGCTGAGAGAGCCTTCAAAGTTGTGTATCCTCAAAGTCTTATTTTTCCTTAAGCTTGACAAATTATAGCAATTATGGTGTGTGCAGGCTCAGTGATCTTGTCCAGGCCACCAAAGAGCAATCCCATCTTCTGCAGAGCTCTCACTCTCTGGGCAGGGCAGCACCACTGCAACTGATAGTCACTAAAGGGCTTTGTACCTGTGAGTCTCAGAGCGAAAATCTAGCATTATATGGTGTAACCTGGGAGAAAGGAGCCAAAAACCGTTCTACTTCATCAGTTCATGCCGGAATTCTTGTCATCTTTATACAGCAAAGCATAAAACTGGTTGCAGGAAAACACTTTGACACAGGCACTTTGCGTCTCAGTGCAATTTTGATGCTTTGACATGTGCAGACATACAATCAAATAAGTCTTTCCATCAACAAGATGAACCCTGCTATTGCTACTTCATACTCACTGCCTTGTTTTGCAGGAAACATTTGGGCTCTTTGTATCCGTTTATGGGAGGAGATCAAGAATTTCAAGGGAAAGAGAAAAAAGAACAGTAAACTGGGAAAATGCTTTCTCTATCAGCACTACAATATTAATAGTGCTTGCTGTTTCGCTCAGCAATAAATAATGAGCCATTCTTCCTTGAAAAAAGGCAGCAAGAACACCCTCAGCCAAAACTATCCCAAGTAGAAAGGCCAAGTTTCCGTAAGTGCAAGACTGCATTCATTATATGTCTAAACAGTGCACAGGGTTTGCAGAAAGCAACTGATCTCTTTTAGAGCTGTTACTTTTAAATTGTATTTTCAGTGCTCAGCAGAGTTGACTAGCAGAACAACCACTCTTCCTAAGTAGGTCCCGTTTCGGTGGGGCTGAGAATGCTGAAGTATGGGGAGCAGGGCAGGTCCCATGCGCCCAGCCATGGGGCAACCGGGGCATGCATTCAAGTTCATCTTCCTCTTTAATAAAACAATTCTGTCTCTACACTAATTCATAGAAAGAAGTTCTAGTTATTTCTTGGTGGTTCATAGCTGTGAAATACTGCTGCTCAAGCTTCCCATGGCTTAAGTTTCTCTTTAAATCCATATATAGCTACAGAACGTCTGTCTAGCAAACTTGCTGATCTAGCCCACTTCTTTCCTTTGGAAAGTCTGCTTTGGAAAGCAGCTCTGCAAGAAGTTAAAGAGGCAGTACTGAATGCGCTTGCAAAAAAGTAGAATTTCAGGAGCCTGTAAACAATCTCTTTCCTTACAGATCTGGCCTATCCTTTAGGAAGTCAGTTACCTGAGGGTTTAAGCCTAAGAAAGTGCTCTAAGTTATGCACAAATGTCTTTATATTATGAAATGAAGAGCAACAGTGTTGCTATAATTTTTCTTGTTTGGATTGTTTGATTTTCTTTTTTTTGGTGTACTGCACAAGCATATAAATTTCCTTTGCAGAATAAGAAAATCTTTTTTAATTCTGAATTTCTCTACAAAGATGTATGAAAAATTACTGTATGAGAATAATACCTGCTTGTGCAATCACATCTGTGATGAAGATCATAACCTTTATTCTATTCTTCCTCACACGGGAAGTTAAGATTTGCTCTTGTTTGCCTCTGACAGAAGGTCATGACTACTCCCTTTTCAGACTGGAGCAATTAAGCAGGGTAAGCAGCTTCTTCTGAAGTGAATTAAATTTAATCACGTTGTCCAAACTGAATTGCATTCATTGTATTTCTAACATGCCGTGACTAAGCTTTTTGCTTGATGAAAAAATCAGACAGAAAGAAAATACTGTCTTGAAGATGGCAATGGCTTTTAGTAAGTGATTTTGTGGCAGTCCTTCAGGTTGCAAAAGCATTGCCTGTGTCACACCAGCCTTTGGCAGATGTGATCCAGAGCAGTTTTCACATCGTCAAAAAGCCCAACAGCAGTTGATGAGATTTTATCAAATTATTATGCTGTTATTAAAAACTGAAGCTACAACGGCATTTTCATCTTTGCAGTCACTGCTGCAGTGAACTGATACTGGAGGAGAAATAAGGCAGAGGTGGTGTGATGAAATCAAGATATGATATATCAATCACAGTAAGATATGATAAGTCAAGACAAGATATATCACTATGAGGGTGGTGAGGCACAGGTTGCCCAGAGAAGCTGTGGTTGCCTCATCCCTGGCAGAGTTCAAGGCCAGGTTGGAAGGGGCCTGGAGCAACCTCATCTTGTAGAAGGTGTCCCTGCCCATGGCAGTGGGTTGAAACTGGATAAGCTTTAAGGTCCCTTCCAACTCAAACCAGTCTGTGATTTTATGTCCCTTCTCTAAACCTAGCAGATTCTGCAAACTGTTACAACAGTCCAAGAGAGGAAAGAGAGGAGTGAGCAGTGAGTGGTGAGCAGAGAGCAAGGTACAATATAACAGATGCAGTTTTTCTGGTCTAGAATTTTTTGGCAATGTTGTTTTTAAATTAGTCCTAGATTAGATTACAGTGAAATATTTCCCCAGATTAGAGCCATGTGCATCAGTTTTCCCTCCTAGTTGCAAATAGCTAGTGTCTTCCTTATTTTAAGAATGAAAATCCTGCATTCCCGCAGCTCTGTGTGACAGTTCACTGCCACAGATACATACTGGTTTTGGTGCTGAAAGACTACTCTTTTTCCCAGACTGCCAAAATGTGCTGCATAGGACAATCAGATGTTTATGTTCCTTAATACTTATATTAACTCATAATTTACTGAGTGGCTATCTCCTTTACTCAACCTTGCAAGGGGTTTGCAGATGGAGAACTTTGAGAGCTGGTTCTGCTTGCTCAGGGCAAGTGGTGGAGACAGCACGAGTTAGGCATCTTCCACTTTTCCTTAGCTTAACATCTTCCTGGCTCTGCCATTGATTTGCTCTATACCTGTGTACAAACCACTTAATTTTATGTACTATTTCTATTTTGAGAGCACACGGGTATTTCTTAGCGTCTTATAGGACAAGTCTTTGCAGGAACACAGTTTATCTCATGCTCTTGGAACTCACACCTAATATAAAAATTTAGGTTTTAAGTACCAAGACCACATGGGATAAAATACATCTTGGGCCAGTACTACAGGATTCTCTCCCTATGGAGTCCAGTTTCTGGGACAGAGACATTCTCCAGTGCTGTCTTATCTCAAGGACATAGTTGATTCTTCTGCAACTGGAATTCAGTATACTTGCCGTAGGGTAATTCAGATGGAAATACAAGCACAATTGTGAACACAAGAACAGAATCAGACAAAAATAAAAGACTGGGCCTGAAATGCTATGTTGGAGTGTCTCGGTTTCAGCACAGTTTGTATGGCTCCCCAAGAGAGTGGTTTTCCAGTGCTACAGCAATTAATTCCCAGCTGAGATGAAGACATTACAAACAAACATACATTATTCATCAGCAACAAAACAGTGTTAGAATGACTACTCCATTGAGCAGCTGGAAGAGCTGCTCTGCTCAGAAAAGAATTGGATTTCTTTTGATTTAGCTCAAGCTAAACTTTGAGGTAAACACAATTTCCTGCAGGCTTGAAACCTGGCTTCTCAGGGTGCTCCAGAAGGGCATTTAGGATCCCTGAGGCTGGCCTTTGGCTGCTGGAGGGGCCAAGGCACATGGTCCTTTCCATGACCTGACTGCATGCCTTCTTTTTTGCAGTTATCAAAGACTGAGACCTTAAAATGTCTTCTGAACAATTTTATTATATCATCATTCATATTAGGAAACCCATCTAAACCTACTAGAAGACCACCCTTCAAAGGCAGCCGAGTTTTTGGTCAGTTCCCAGAATTCAAGAAACATTCACATGCTGGCTCTGTTCCTACTGCCCAGACCTCTCCCTGGGTACCCAAGGACTGAGCAACAATTACATTTCCATTTCAAAGGCCAAAATGGCACTTAAGATTTACCTAACGCTTATGCTGGTCTTCTTTGCACGACAAATTTCATCCTAAGAATCCAACAGTCATATAAAAAAATTGTTTCTTGAATATCATATTATACCCATACATAATGGTAAAAGCCTTTGGATTAGAGGCAATGATAAGTTAACACAGAGTTAAGATTTGAGCAAGAACTAAACCTACACGCATCTCAGTTGCATTAGTTTTTGATTTCCAATATTTCTAACTTGTGGAAAACTAGGCCTTGTTTAGGGCTTTTATGATATTCCTTAAATCACAGAATAGTTTGGTTTGGAAAGGACCTTAAAGCTCATCTATTTCCCACTCTGTGCCACAGGCAGAGACAACTTCCACTAGACCAGGTTGCTCCAAGCCCTGTCCAACCTGGCCTTGAACACTGCCAGGGATGGATAATTCTGCTTATGAAATTCTGATGGTTCCAGTTTCTGAGTGGACCATTTTGTTTGTTAATTTTCTTCATACAGGGCAGGTAAAAAAGAAAAACAAAAAATTGTAAGACAGCGTGTTGTCTTACAAACGAGCAAAAATCTGAGCCAGATCAATTTACTCAGCTACCAAGTGTTTTTACAACTCTGTGGTGATAAGACTGCTACACCGTATTTCATTCCTTGATTACAGCTGTTCTAACCACCACCTACAATACTAAAAATGAGTTAGAGAAACTATAACACAAAGATCTTGTGGTTTACAAATGTATCTTTTGGTGCCAATAATGATTATTCCACAATCCCAAATGTGTTACAGTAATGGTGGCCAGTTGCATCCAAAGCAACATACAGAAATCAGAAAACACTAGCTTGTATAAACATCTTTGAACTTATACAGCACACTTCATGCAAATTTTTAGCCAGTGGTAACTTTCCAGAAAACAAAATCTTAACTGAGATTTAAATACTGAACTGGAATGAAAAGGATTGTCAAGGAGAGCTCAGCTTTTAGAAACAGACAGAATATGTAGCTCACATATTATAGTGTTCTTTGAAGGTAGATGTAACATTTCAGATTTGAGCTGGGTCTTTGCTGACCCATTTAGCTAGGCTGACACATGTCTTTAATACTTTAAAGTAAATTAATGATTTTCTGATAAAAACTAAACAACCTCATATTTTTTCTTGATTTATTCATTGCGTATAAGGACAAAACATATGCCACTGATGTGCTTCATACACTAAGAAGGTAGCCTACTCATCCTCTCTTGTTAGATGATCCAGATCAGTTTGCTGTGACTACTTCACTTCAGTAAAAGGTAGAATGACCGCTAACTCACTAAATGCATAAAGAGGACTTGTGTAAAAACTCTTTCCTTTTACTGTGCATTTCAGTGGACAACAAAAAGGGGAAAGGAGAATGCCACACTTCCATTGGCAGGCAAACAGCTGAAATTCTAATGTATTCATTCTCCTTAAATTTTAAGCTAAATTAAAAGTTTCAATTGACCTGAAAATTGAAATTCAAACCAAATGAAATTACAGAGAGATTGTAGTTTTTCATGATCCGTGACAAACCTCTTGCATGCATTAAGCAGAGTTGGAAAACTGGAAAAGTTTTGATATTTGGGATGAAAAGATTAAGTATTGGAGGCTCTAACCAAACTTACAAAGATAGCAGATTTCGACTACAAATAACATTCTTGTTGATGACTGATGTTCTTTTTGGCTTATGTCTCCAGCATAGTCACTCTGTCTTAACTATCTCAAAACCCCTACATTATATTGTTGGATTTTATAATTTATTATTTTAAGGAAATACTTATTTATTATTTTAGTGTTAAAATCTTAACCCTAAAGTCATCAGCAAACCTTATATAACTCAAGGTAAGTCTCTTTTTCCAGAAATAGTATTGCTAAGGCACAGCAGCAGGTCCACAAGTGCTTGTACTGTAATAAAACAAGAATATCTGACTTGAACAACATAAAATTATCAAATTCTTACAGAACTTTTCTTGGAACTAATATAATTTAATATTTTCATTAGTAACTTTGGCATAAAACCCTAGAAAATAATAACAAAATATGATGGTGCCCTAAATCTGGGAGGCATAATCAATATGAGCAGGATAAAGAAAACTTTATAACTTGCACATAGAAAGAGAAACAGGATGTAGTTTGGTAAAAACATATATGCTCTGAAACTGAGAGCAAGAATTTCTGCCTTGAGCTTGGAACTCAGCAAATTAAATGGCAGAAAAAGAGAAAAAGTTTTGGTATTAGTTGATCACAGGATGACTAAACCACTCTAATGCAGCTGTGGAAGAATCTGAGTGAAGCCTAGTGTATTTCAATCAACATACTTTGGACAGAAATAAGTAAGTATTAGTGTGATTGTTAAAGTATTAGTTGGATTGTATCTTGAAGTGAGCTAACAGAAATTTCCTATTAAAGCAAGATTATTTTAAATTAAAACAATAAGAACAGAAAAACCTGTCTTTTGACAGAGACTGGAAGACACTAGCTGCATTAAGCCTATTAAGATGAAGCCTGAGAAGAAATATACTGCTTTCTGTGAATACATTATGAACTAAACATTAGGAACATATGAGAATCATTTAAGCTAGATGACTATATATACATGCATACATACTGTGGATAGATATAAACTGGATGGAAGTGAGCCATCGAATAAGAAAAGTTCTTGAACATTCTCCCAGTAAAAAAGCATGAGCCAAGGATAGAAACCATTCAGAAACTAAGGTTGAGCAACTCATTAAAAGAATTATATGCCATGGTTATCCTTCATTATATGTAGCTTGTTTCTGTGAGCTAACAGAAAGTGTGGCCCAGGTTCTTACTGAGTTGACCCAGCTCATTTTGACGAGTGGAGGAAACCTCAACACAAGAATTCTGGGTGGCTTATGGTGGGCGCTCATCAGACCAACAATTGACTCCAGGGCACATGGAGAAACCAGAGTGGCACAGGATGAACGGCAACGGTTAATACTGCTGAATACCCTAATACTGCCCTGGGGAAGAATGCCACAATGACTGGCACCTGCAGGGGGGACAGGAGGAGCCTGGATGAAGAGGCGAATTACAGCTAGCCAGAAAATCAAGTGGAAAATGACATCTGTCATTTCTTATGCATGCTCCTTATTTTCCACCTGCCTAACTTGAAAGCCTCGAATTCATCTTGAAAATATATGCACATTAAAAAAAAACAGATCTAAGTTTTCTCACACTGGACACTTCAAGATATTCCATAAGTTCTTTTTTTCATACTTCAACTGAATAAGACTTAATATTTAGTTATCACTCAGTGTCTTTTACGGAAAACCCTCTCATGAATGCTTCGTTTCCATTTGAACAACACTTCATTTAAGGATGCCTTAACAATCCAAACACTAAAGTTTCACAACATTTGAAATATTTTCCCAGTAAAACAGTTCCTGTACCCTTAAGTGTATTTTTTCCCAGGCTGACTTTGCAGGAAACTATACTGAGCCTCAGCACACATTGTCACAGCTGAAGTGTCTATACCACAAACATACAATATCTAATTTAACTAATGGTAGTAATGGCCTGTTATGGTCATTATAGTGAGATAAGTCACAGTTTTTCAGAAAAACTTCGTCTGTTATTATTATAATAATTAGAACTCTTGTCTATTATTATTATTTTTTTAACATATAAAAGTACTAGAGAAATCTTTCTCTGCTGCCTTCTGAAAGACCATGCCATCCCTTGTATATACGTACCTCCTTCTCTCTTCTACTTTCTTTCCTCTTGTGTTCATTTGCCACCCAAAACAGGCATTACTGTAGTCCTTTTCCAGACATTTGGTCAAAATTTGCTATGTACACTAGGACTGCTATAATACCTCTCAATTAAAAATGTAGCTTTAGTCTAGACATGTAAACATTTCGTATTTGTATTTGTGGAGACCAGATTAGCCAGAAATTGTCCCAAAAGAGCCTGGCAAAACCCACAGTTTAAGATGAAAGAAATTATTTTTCAGGTAGCATGTTGTTTCTAGGAAGTTGAGTGTGTACCTGACAGAGATTTTGTGTTTGAGGTGCAACAGGAGCCAAGTCCAGGGCTGGGCAGAGTCTGCACCAACTTGATCCAAGCCACGTCTATTGTCTCAGATTCGGTGTGCGTTGTGAGCTGCCAGCACCAGGAGGATGTTGCTGAAAGGCAAAAGGAGCATGAATACAAAGGGTTTATATCCTATAAATTATATGACATGTATGATTACATACGCTTACAAAGATATTATATCCTATAGCGTAGGATACCTGAAGCACAACATCATTTAGCCACTAAAACATTTTGAAGACTTGCTATCAATACTCTCTTCTGATCTGAACTGAACAGTAATTTTGAGAAAGCTGCTGTAGAGCATAAACAAAGGCCAATCCCTGCACCCCTCAACAGGAGCTGCACACTGCAGTCAGAGCTGGGAGGGAGGGGAAGACAACCAGTAAAACAGACAAAGATGATGTTAGCCTGGCAGGCAGAAGGCAACTACTTACGAGTATGCTACTAAGGTAACTACTTCTTGCTATTATTATTAATCCCAGCCCCCCAGGTTTAGAAGATGTTGCAGCTAAGCAGGTGAGTGTGTCCCCCTTTCTGGATGCTGGGTCTCTAAGAAGGAGGGGTTGGCAGAAGTGGCTCGGAGGGGCTCAGCCAGGGAGGGAACACAAGACGCGGCTGGAATGTGCTGCCTGGAAAAGAAGGAAGCAACCAGGGAAGCTTTGAGGAGATATGGCAGTGGCTAACATCACTGTTGATGACAGGAGCTGAGACCATGAAGGAAGGTCTGATTGTAACACGTGAATTCTTTGATGTACCTGCTGTGCTGAGCATGCCAGAGAATAAACTTGCGCACTGTAGGCAGGGGAGATGGCTTGACCCAGAAGGAAGCAAACAGATGGCACATGGAAAAGTTGTTATAATCTTCCAAAATAGCTGCCTTGTGCCAGCTAATGCTGGCACAGCTCCCATCTGCGTCATGCTGGTCACTGCTCAAGACATTTCAGCCTTGCTGTTCTATACACGGTTCTTTGAAAATGTCCAAATGCAGGGCAGTTTTTGGCTGTCCAGATGAGTCTTTTCCTGGGCAGACACAGAGCACAGACCTTCTGAGCAGATTTGGGAGTTCTCACTGTGTCCTCCCTGTACTCTGTGTGCTGTTTGAACAGCTTTTTCCCTTGGGAATGTCTTTAGACTCCCTGATTTCTCCACTTGGGACTGAGCTCCAAAAAAAGCACTTATGATCTGACTTTCTGCAGTGGACATGGACACTGAACAACCTCACAGACTTTATCCACAACCACCAAAAGGAGCACAGCTAAGAAAGTTTAACTCCAAATAACATACTAGGGATTTATATGTAATGTAGAATATATAAACCCCATCTTACTATCTGATCTCCAATTTTTCCTGCCTTCCACAAATGACTGTATCTCCATACGCAGTTCCCTATCCTTCCCAAGAATGACCGAACAATCCTGCATTACTCTTTTCCCACCCTGACTTTGTCTTCCCAGCAAAAAAGCCTATGTTCTGGGCTAAAATTATTAAGTAAATCAAATTATTTGCTTTTGGTCTTGTGTGCCAATAAATAGGAATTTGGATTCTTGTTTGATTAAGTTTGTTTGCAGCTATGGAAATGTAGGACTGCAATAATTTACACTTGATTGCAAGCTCGTTTCTGTAACAAAATGTAGACTGGTTTTGTCTGGTTGGCTTAATCCACTGGTTTCTTAAAAAGCCATATGTATAATTGCAATTATATATAAGCTTTACCAATCAAGTCAACTGCATAAAATCCTTTGGTTGTTCCCTGTTCAAACATCTAGTTAACGTAACTGGCTACAAAATTCTCAATGTGTACTTGTGCAGATGAGGGTTTAGGCAATTTCTAGATTGCATGATTGCATGGAGTAAATCTATGATGTCTAGACTTTCGTTTCCACATGACTCCAGTATAGAAGGTTTTGACCAGCACTGTCCCAGTCTGTGTAATTTGTACATCTGTAGCATATTTACACTGTACACAGGCCAAGTTCCTGTGTACGATGATCTCTGCCAAAGAACTTTTCCAGTTGTTCTTGTTTGATCAGTCAAGCCATGATTCTAACCAATTGCCTTCTTACTACAAAACAAGAACCAAGCACCAATTCGCTGGACAATGTTTTGTCCATTGAAAGTATAACAAAATCATCTGGTATTTCTTTCCATCATTCTTGTTTCTGTAAAGGAAAAGTTTTTGATTGTTTTTTAAATTTGCAATTAAATGTAATATAATTCTCAAGCTATTTCTCAGTGCTAGAAGAATAGATTTGTTTAATTTCTTAGCAGTTCTTTACTTCCTTTAGATTCCTTATGAAGAGATTCCTGGCTGCTGAGATAATACAATTACCCCTAAATGTATGAAACATAAGATGAATCAATCTTTGGTTAAAGCATTTCTGCACAGATAGTCTTAAGAGTACTCCCCAGAATAACCAGGCTTAAAAAGTACTTACAAATACTATTTAAAAATAGTGATGATAATGCAAGTTTAATCTTTAATGTCATCTCACCTGTTGATTTTGCCTTCATTTGGAGAAAAAAGAAGAAAAACAAACAAAAAACCCATGAAATTGTTTTATTCAGCATTAAACTGATTGGTATTGTGGAAAGGAACAGTACTGCTACCCTGGATTTGCTTCAGTTTGCAACTTCGTGTGCTTTGATTCCGCTTTGGTTACTTTGGTTTCCTGGGCCTGCATAAGCAAGGAGGGAACAATACTTCATGACCAAAATACACACAGGATTTTTTGCAAAAATCTGGCTGAAAAAGACAGCAAATTACTTCAGTCTTAGGGCTTAGTCTGAACATATTTCTTAGCAGTTTGTTCAGATGGACATATTGCATTTAATTGGCTGGGTTGAAAACCATGAAAACAGGATATAAGTCCTGTTGGTGCCTGTATTTATTTAGGATCTTGCTGTAGCTCCTGTAGCTAGGACTCTGGAAAACAATGGTTCCCACTGAAGTTCATTAGTGTGGGTTGCAACGCTTCATATTATTAGAGTAATCCAAACAATCAGCCTTTTACTTGTGACTGCATGATTCACCAGCAAGAAAAAAGAGAAAGGCAACTAACCCTCAAGATACTCACAATTTCCAGCATAGTGGGTACTCACTGAGGTATTACATACAGAGAGAGAGAGGTGAGCATATCTGAAGAAGCTACATATCTGCTTTCTGATTTCTTCCCCCATCTCAAGGGCCAAGCACTGCATTCCAGTCCTGACGTGCCTGGCTACATCCTCTGGGTTTATTCTAGCAACTCAAGATGGTGACATACAGCAGATGTCTTTCCTCTCAGATTTCTAGTGTTTTTCTGCAGACTCAGCCCATTTTTGCTAACTTGAAAAAGGACTGTGTCCTATCAACCTTCCAGCTCCCAAAGTAGCCCTCCTGCAGCACACAAGACTCCGTTATGCTTACAAATATGTATTTCCTACTTCACACTTCTCCTGACACCAATGTTGGCAGCGCCAAGTGCTCCTGGAAAAGGCTTTTCCAGAAAAACAGGATTGGTTTTGTTAGCAACCCTCTGGGCTCGCTTGGGTTTCAGAGGGGCATATGGAAAATTCATGAAATCATACCTGTCACTAAGACAGCTACAGAGCCGTTGCTCTGGTTGTGGTTTAGACAACCTGTTTCTTATGAATGTTTTCTTACTAACTGATTGTAATGCTGGCATAGATTTCCAGTCTTACAAAGCCTTCATACCAGTCATCTCCTCCTCAAATCTGCTTGCCTTCAGGATATACATCCTGCTCTCAGGATTCAGAAAGAGCCACTTGTATCCTGCTGTCTGAGAACACTACATACCTATGTACACGTACTCATGTATGCATACACACACATTTTTTATATATATATAATATAAGGAAAACCACAATCTTTTTGCTACCCCCTAACCAGAAGATATGCTAATAGTTCCCATTTTCTTTATTTTTTAAAAGTAAAAACTGATGTAATTAAGTAGTTGGTGTTTATAATCACAAACATCTTGCTTCACTGCACAGTTACAAGCCACGTTATTCATGATATAAGACACAGAGAATGAGCCATATGTCTGCAAAAGGAGCCATGTAAGTCATTATGTAGAAGTTGTATCTTTAATTATGAACATAATTCACAAGAACTTTTGGGTACTTAATCATTCCTATCCCTTTCCTACTTGGAAGCAAAACATACTGGGGTCAGATTCAGCCACAGCCCAAGATAATGTAACCCACATTAGCTCACTGTGATTACATTGGTGTGAATGCTTTTCAAAATCTCAAGACAAAAGTTTATACTACAGATAGTTTCAACTCAACCCTCCCTCATACTACGGACGTGTGGCATGCAGGAACACGCTGCTCTTCCTCCACCACCTGCAGCCACCACCCTCCAGATCCACTGTATTTTCCCTTAGGATGAAAGCTTATCCCTCCAGGCTAGCCATAAAAACCTTCCCCCTGTGAGGCAGTGAAGGTAGTTTGAAACAAAGAAGTCCTTTATTTTCCTGGTCTCAATGACAATGTATTCCTTTGGCACAAGGTGAAAGTAGCTTCCCTATAGCCCCTCTAGCAAGCAGCTCATCCCGCCATCTGCACACAGCAACAAAAGGAGATTTCTCCCCTCTAGCTGGAGCCCCAGCAAAACACTACAGCTATGCTATTAGCAAAATTCTCTTTTCCATGGTTCGTCTCTATTTCTAAGTCCTCCCTGGGGTCTTATCTAGAACCATTTTAGAGTTACAATTTCTTTTTTTTGGTAGAAAAGATAAAAATTACCTGTATAAAATTAACACGGGCTTACAGATATCTTAGAGTGTCAGTGAAACTGGAGTTTCTTCCTTTCTTGGCCCGCCTTCAAACTTGAACAGTTTCCAGGAATAAGAAAGTTTCTGTTTATTCTACTAACTTGTAAGACAGCCACCTAAGTTAAAAAAAAAATATTCTCTTACAGAAAACGCAATTTTGGCTTCTGTAGTTAAAGTTGCAAGGATACTCTTTATTCTTAATTTATTTCATCACCCTTTGAGGGCTTTTTACGGTGGCTACAAGGAACACTGAATTTGTTTTCACAAATCCACTCACTTTGTCATATTTATTGCTCTCCTGACATTAGTTAGAAGATAGAATTTGGTGCAGTGTTTTCTCTCTGCTGTTTCTCTTTAGCTATGGTAATATGGTGGATAGTCCTTACTTTGTGTTCATGTAAAAAACAGAAAACCAACCCAAAATCCAAGGAACAGCTCTACCTACAATTTAAATTATCAGCCTTTATCAGAGGATGCTCAGGAACCTAAACTTCTCTATATTGACATTTCTAAGTGGTGTCAGTTGTGGTAGTCAGATGCAGAAGTAGGCGTGCAGTATCAACATGCTGAAGACATTCTTTATGCAAGTGTCATTTAATATTATATGCCAAATTCAAATTCTTACCTAATATAACTTATCTCAACCTAGAAGAGCTTTAGAAGATGACCATGACTGTCAGTGAGAGTTATGACATTTTCCATCTGATTACTTTATAACAAACTGTGAAAATTTAATTTTTCGGTTATGTTCCTCCCCATCAGGCTTCAATCTTCAGGGACTGTTTCCTTCTGTTGCACAACTCTGCAGTATTTGGAGAAGATCAAATGCCTGGTGTGAGGTCTGAACTGGGTAAGGGTACAGTCCGATTTAATAATTTGCTCAAGGTTTACTTGGACCTGGATCCTCAATTCCTTATAAATTAATCAAAATAATAGCATGTAGATATGGCAAAATAAGACTGCAAAACCTTATTTTAAAAACACAAGTGCAGACATATGCCTTGTTTTCTCATGCAGTTACAGATTGAGAGCTGCATATATAAAGCCTTGACAATCTGCTTTGTTTCCATAGCTTTTGGTATCAGGTTGATGAGTATTTGCTTTCCATTACAGCCAAACAAAAGCACAGTTTAAGAACTGCTTCTAGTATTTCTCTCCATTTTGGATACTAGAAGAAATATGCCAGCAGAGCCCCAAGTTCACTGTTAGCCTTTTAGGGATAATTTATTCCTCATGACACTGGAACAACCTCAAAGCCTGGATGCACAGAAATCTTAACTCCTTGCAAGTTTACCTTCCATTAAAATCAGTTTCACTTGACACTTCTTGTTCTCAAGCAAGTTAATTACACAGGAACTGTGCAAAGCCCCAGCCCAAAGTAAAATGGGAGTGTTGAGTACCAAGATGCTTGTTCACTTGTCTGAATTACACTCAGAGCGACAGTGATCCAGCTTAGCAATCACCCAGGAGCAGAGAAATGGTCTCAGCCCACTGTCCTTCACTTGATAGATCAGTGCCAGGAAATGAGCATCTGGCAGCCAAAGAGAAAATTGCCAGTGAGCTGACACTGGAACAATGTCAGCCCTGGACTCTGGGAAAGGGCTGTGCCCTCTCCAGCTGTTTCCAGGGGAGGTGGAGAATCACTCCTCCTCGAATCTGTCCCTTCTCACAAGAAAGAAGGATACCAGAATCAAGAACCGGTGGCATGTTTCCATTGCAAACCTGCAGTATACAATAACGTAGGAGAGAAGCCACTTGAGGTACGTTACAGAATGAGCAGGGGTTTACAGAAGCATGCTTTGCAAGCTTCTAGGGGTGCTTAGAATGAAAACGTGTGCTCAGATCCAAATTCTACCTCCTGGAAAAGCAATGGAGAGCAATACCTGCTGTTTTCACAAGTGACAGGACTAACAAAAGGGGTACGCATAAATGACAGGAGTAACAGAAGAAGCCATATCCTGTTCATTCTCAGTTGCAAACTGCTAGCCATCCATTGGGATGGTAAAGCTGCAGAGCAGATCGAAGCATATTAGTGATTTAAGCCTCAGGGTTGTAATAGCCTGACTGCAGGCTGAAATCCCAGGAGTGTCTACTCTCCCTTCTGGAAAAAGAAAAGCAGTATTATGCAGTTGGTTTTGTAGGCTTATTTCAGACAAGGCAGAGCTTTAAAAATAAAGGGCATAACTATGCATCTGATTCCAAAGCACTTTAAAAGGGAGGGAGATTGCTTTTATTTTCCCTTTCCTCCTTCTTCTTCAAAATGATCCTAACAAGTAACTGCAAAACATTTAGTAATCCTCAAAATCATATATGTGTGCATGTATATACACATATATGTGGGCATGTATATACACATATATGTGCACACATGTTATTGTATTAACACCCCATGAGAATAATATATCATTCCTAGTATTACAGAGAATATATCATGGTCTTAATACCCTTGCAGATTAGCCAGTAATTAGCAATTAGTAATAACTTGGGGTTAGTACTAATGGAAGGTGTTGCAGGTGATGTATGTACCATGTTGCAATTCTGCGCAGCGGTTGGGTCAAGCAGACACTTGGGCATTGCATGCTTCTCCCTGGGTACCAGCTGGACCCTTGATATTCCATTTCTGATTAATGAGTCCTTCAACAACATCCCAGACACAGCTCTTAGCTAAGCACAGGCTGAAGTGGGAGACGTCAGAAAGTCTGAGCTCAGTTTGGAGGGGCTTATCCATCTGGCAAACAGCCTCACTCCAGTGGTAAATAGTCTTACACTTGGCCAGCAACCTCGAGGGCCAGATGCCAAAGAGTAGAGGATATTTCTCCAGCAGCAGCTAAGCTGATGACTGCACATAGACCTTATTTTGCCAACATTTGTTTCATGTATAGTGAGAAGAGCTCCCACAACTGCCTTGTCCTCCTAGATGCTTTTGACTGACACTCCCTAATACTGCAAAAGAATTTACTACAGTTAGCTAGTAGAGAGTTGCTGCTCTTCATCACTTTAAAGTGAAACGCATGCTTATGTGCCACCTTTTCTTTTTATTTTATCTTTCAAGGCAAAGTTGTGTTGCCTCATTGGCTCTAAAGATCCTTTCCTTTTGAATGTACCCTTCACACCTTGCACAAGCAGCACTTCACCAAAGTCATTTAAGCTCTGTAAGATATAGCACAGGAAAGTTACTGATCTAACTGCTAGCTCCCCAGGAACATACAAAACATTATTGTATCACATAAGCAAAAGAGTTATAAGTCTGTCATTTATTCTCCTGCTACATATAAACCTCACTTTTTCAGGGTTGCAAGGCAGAGTTCAAAGGGCTGAAATTAATATCAGACCACTGTTTCCCCTTGACACTATGATTATGTGTTATCCATAATACATTGAACAGGTAATGACATGAAATTTAATATCATTACAGGGCTTCTGGACATTATTCATGTACAGAAGGCTGAAGATCCTAATAACATAAGCATGTGCACTGCTCTCACTTTTCCTACTGAAACCATCCCCCTGAAGCAAGCAGGGCAACTTCAACAGGGTGAAATTTCATATGTATCTGCAATATTAGCGCCTAATTAATTGTATAGATTTCTAAGTCCATTAAAAACAGAGGACGGGAACTCCCAATGACATTTGATAGACCGCAGAGTGTGGTCAAGATCTGTTGGTGTTATTTGGCTGGATTCATCCCAGCTCTGCTGCAGTGAAAGAGCCCTGGGTGAGCAGCTCTGCATAACTGTCCCCGACAAAGGTCTCCTTGGCCCTTTACAGGATGGGGCACATAGCTGCTGGCAGAGTTTGCATTGCGTAGCCAACCTGCAACATCAGAGCTTTTATGGGGCAAATCAAACCTTTCATCTAATATCAGCAACTTCCCCTCACCCCCTGTATAAATTGCCATGAACACTTCTGTTAAAGTAAATGCCTGCTAAATCATACCTTTGGTCTCTATATGATTTGGATGAGTTTATTATACATGAAGGACATACTAAGCAGTAAAGATGGTGGTAGTAATTCATTTTTGTGGTCTATTATCCGCTTTGAGTATCACAGCATAATAATAATGATTAAAACAAAAATCCAACCCCCTGAAAAATACCAGCATTGACTTTCTACAAAAGCCTTCCATCTGTCAGTGTCTGTTACTAACAGCTGTTGTGACTGCCTGGGTTGTTTCATAAAAGGTTATGCCTTAAAGCATCTCTCACTTGGCAGTAAACATGTATTAATTAAAGACAGTACACTGTGAAAATTTCGCAGAACATAACCGCACTGGTACTCATGCAAGATGGTTTCAACATCAGATTGTGAGTTGCAAATAATTGATAAACTGTGCCATCATCACTATAAACCAGTTCACCAACATTAATCTATTTAAACTGTCAAATATAAACATGTACTGTTGATTGATGTAATTTCTGGAACAAATTCAGAAAACAATCACTACTGTGTCAGGCATTTACAAATGGTCCCATTCAATAATAGCAGGGAGAACGTTTGACTTTCTTTCCAGCTTCCAGAGCAATAAGCAAATCAAGAAGTCCTTGTTTCAACTAAAATATGCAACCTTATTACACTGCACTATCTCAGTACATTTATATTTCTTCTACAGATCAGAGACACTATTCCCAGCATAACGCATACAAACATGTATTCAAGGATTTGCATAGAATCAATTAGGTTGGAAAAGACTTAAGATCACCAAGTCCACCAGTAAACCATGACACTGAGGGCCTCATCTACATGGTTTTTGAACACTTCCAGGGATGGTGACTCCACCACTGCCCTGAGCAGCCTGTTCCAATGCCTGAACACCTTCTCTGTGAAGAAATTTTTCCTAATATCCAATTTTAGAGACATTTACAGCAACATCATGAGCCGCAACAACACTTTCCATTATCATCTTCAGCTGTACACACAGTTTGTTAATCTTACTGTTTATGGTTGCCATTGCAGTGGTCAGTCAGCAGCGGGCAGACTCTATCAAAAATGTCCCCTGGCCAAGAAGGTCATGCTTCCAGCAGATCAGATCTAAAAAAGACTATAGAGAGGCAGGAGCTCAGCTGCAAGGGAAAAGCTAAAGACAAAAGGGACTTTCTGAAAGCTCAGGGCAGACTCTGGAATCTTCTCCCTCTGCCTTGGACTTCAGCTTCAGGATTATGTTTTCTGTGATAATGGAATGAAGTCTGACAGGCTAAATGAGAATGATCCTGGCCCTGAGAATCATTTTTGTCATTTAAAACAATTGAGAGTGCAGCAGAGTGGCTTTTTTGCTTTCTTCCCCCCCCCCCTTTTTTTCTTTTTTTACATTTTTTCCCTAATGACTTATTTTGTGGTTAAGTAAAACGTTGGCCCTACTCCAGCAGAAGGGAACACACGAATGAGTTGTTGCCATTACATCTTGTCTAGGCAGCTGAGATGCTTTGGGAAAACACCTGTGATGCAAGTACACATCAGAAAGCTCCAGGGGAGACTCGAGGTCGA
>NW_009926144.1:17846-23572 GCF_000696875.1 Nestor notabilis | reverse complement strand
GGCTGAGCAGGGAAGGCGGGTAGGAGAAATGCCAAGCTGATCTACAGGCAGAGTGTGTGTCAGTTCTTAGACGATTGAAGAAAAATATTAAGGAGGGAAAGAAGCATTTCGTTTTATCTCAAACAAAACGTTTTTTTCAAGTGCCTGCTTTGTATTTAGAGCCCTTCTCCAGGTTAGTATTGGGGGCAGCTAGTCACATGATGGGCATGCAACAAGAGAACCAGATGTCTTCTCTCAAACCAATGCAAGCCTTCCTCCTTTTTATAAGGCCTGAGAAATATGTAAACAGCTGCAAAAGAAAACTCGAGAAGCCTCTCAGGGTCATAAATTAGATCAAAAAGAACATGCAGTTAATTGGAAAGACTAAACACATTCCAATGTCCTTAACTAATGGATTTCCATAAAAGGATAAAATGAGTAGGGGTATTTCTCCCCAAATGACCACCGCAACCCCCAGAGACCACTCCTCAAAATTCACAGCACCTGTGCCATGCCCTTAGCTGCCCAAATTACCATATGCATGAGTAATGAGAATTGGGTGGGCATTTTGTGGAATTATAAAGAATTATAATTATTCTTCATTATAATTAATTCATTATTCATTATAATGAAGATATATAAGCTGTAATTTGTCTCTTCTTGATGTGCGTGATAGGTGGAGTGATACCCCCTGCGCCTGGTACCATAATAAAGTGGTGTTGGCATTCTAACCTGTCATTCTGGTTGGAGAGTTTGCTAGGTTTCAGTGACATCATGGAGATGGGAGTCTTTTGGCTAAAACTGTTGTCCAGCATGCCTAAATGTCAGAATGTTAATCATCAGCCTGATTGTCAAATGTTTTCACTTAGTTTTCTAAGTATGGACTTAGTTACTGGAATCATGACACAGTGATGTAAGGATATCACTAATAAAATTACATTAGTTATGGGAACAGAATTGAAAGTGACTCAGAAGCCTGAACTAGTTGTTACAATGCCCTTCTAGTAAAAGGAAGAGACTGCAAAATCCATTACAGTTGCAACCTTTCACTGGCAAATTGCAGCCTCATTAATAACCTTGGCAAGATGACGGGGCTTTTACATTACTGATCCTCTTGTTAGACCCTCAAGTGTGTGACTGAAGCGCTCTTTTGGGAGCAGTTTGTGGAAGTGAATGTTGTAAATATATTTCCTTTATAGGCAAACAGATGCTCTCTGTCTTTGGGGCTATGAAACTGGCACATTCACGAACACACAACTCACTTAAAAATAAATGGGAAGAGAAGGCAGTAGTTAAACCTGCCAAAAATTAAGATCTAATGATAACTGTAAGCACATAAATTTTGTCATATTTTCCGCAGTGAGCCAAGACACATAAAGTAACTTCTTCTCCTTGCAAAACTGTTTCAGTGGTGTGGATGTTCTATATCATTCTTATATAGGACAAGGATGACATATGTAATTAAAAAAAAAAAAAAAGAATAGATGAATCTGTTAATGACATATTGACCTGCAATGTGTTAACATTACTATGAGGCAATACCAGTTTTTACCAGACAGGCAGTAGGTGGTCCTGTTCATGTACTCCAGTAATGCAAGAAATCTATACCATTTGGAAAAGGTCTGCCACAAGTGTCCACAAGCACTCCCTCATATCCCTCACTACCACAGTCTGGCTGAAAACATACGTGATACGCGTAGTAAAGGAGCATTATTATCTCTTAACTATGTCTGGAAACTAAGAAGGTAGCAAGACTTTTTCCCTGCTGGTAAAGCGACTAAGTAGGAAAAAAGAGAGTGAGTAACAAGAATAACAGCCAAGATAACAAACCAATCTGCTATTAGAGTAGCAAGGAGAGCATCATTAACTGGTGATCAAAGCTCACTCTGAAAGAAGGGTACTTTTGTTTTCAGTGTTTGCCCTGAGAACAGGTACCTGTCAGTAAAATCTGAAGGGCTCAAATTCATGTCCATGTGTGTTAGAGTCTGGCCAGGAGACAACACACCCTGATAGGGCTGCTGGCAGTGGTCTCCCAAGGTTCATAAGCAATTCACGCTTCATTCCTTCAGAGTACTCACCCTCATTCTCTGGCTGAAGTGTCAGTTCATAGGCTTTCAGTACAGGGTAAAGACATACAGCCTGTGATTTTTAAAGGTAAAACTGTTCAATATAATGCAAGGATAAATTCCAGGTTTTCTCACAGATTCTTTAAACCCATCTGTTCTTTCCTTAGGTTGACCTGGGAAAGCTATGTAGCATCCACACAGGCTGTTCTCACATCAGTAGAGCACGCTGGTAGCAGTTTAACACATTTCCCAATAATTGCACACAAATGCTTTATGAGTGACAAAGAGTTCCACAAAGCTCCTCAGATAATACTCCCCCTCATTAAAGAGCCTTAGGAAGGGCTTCTCTGCTGATGAGAGTAAAACCATGAGGTTAGCTTGTCACAGGCTGTAAACAAGGTGTCTGTAGCCACACCATCCAAACTATTTCTTCTCTGCGCTCTTCCTCTGTTCGTTAGGTACTGGCCTCTGGGTGGGTTCTGTTTTGAAATAATTATTCAAACTCTGCCTACATACCTCTTTTCAACAACAACTAACCCCATTGTGTTACAAGGACAAAAACCTCGGGTAGCAGCCAGGACAGATGGCTGAAGCCAGGCAACACATTTCAGAGGTGTGCCACACCTCTGTGTTATCAAACCTGGTTTTATTGGCAAACCTCATTATCTTTGATATTTTAATTAAAGTGCCACACTTGAGAATATTCTTGTTGTTCAAAAACCTCGTATTCAATTATTTTTAATGCCTCATTATGAAGAAAAACTGGAAAACATGGTCCAACTGCAAATTAAAAGCTGAACAATCCAAAGAATATAAACTATGTCATTTAATAAGAATCTTGTTTGAGAACTTATTTATCTTTTGGTGGGTTTTTTTTTAACATGTTGGGGATGGAAACACTGCTGTGTGATGCAGCCAATATCCCTGCTGGAATGCTCTCTTCTTTCCATAGTGATACTGTATAAGCCCCTATCTCAAGGGAATATGTAACAGTGCAGTGCCAAGATGCTATGCTGAGAGATTTGTGCCTTCATACTTCCTTTTCTACAGAGCTTTCTGCCTCTAAAAAGACGTCTGAGTTACTTTCCCCTCTTTCTCTCGCTTCTTTGATCTGCTTGATCATTCTAGTCTAACCTATTCATGATTTCCTCTTGCTAGCCCATTTTGAAAGCCGCATAGATGATTTCCAGTTGATAAAATTGCCACTGGGATGCCCTTTCTCTTCCTTTAGCATTGATCGTCATCACTCATGAACAGATGCTGGGGAGGCAGATGATCTTTCAAAGGTACCAAGGAAGACTAGGAGAAGAGTGCCTGAAGGCAGATTCAACCACTTAGAAGCGTGTAGTCACACACGGTGGTGTTAGGTTGCTTCGGGTAGGGAGGGGAGCGAGAGCTGAACATCAAAGTGCAATGGAAATGTAAAATCCTGAGTGCCGTGATTCCTCCTTTCATCTGTGCTTTTTCTCCTGGCAAGGTGTTGCAGGCAGTTCTGCTTCCTATGCCACCAAATAGATTCAAGCTTTGGTGAATGCAAATGGAGCTCCTGGGTCTGTTTTTATCCTTTAGAAGTTCTTACACTCACTGAAATTAATTTGAGATTGAAAATATTTTCCATCAGCAAAAGCAGGTACAAACAGTCTTCCTAGCACAAATGAGGCTCAAGCTCAGGCTCAAGCTGCAACAGGATTGGGAGAAGCAGGAAATTTGGGAACAATCCACCCTAGGGGAGTCCTTAGACCAGGTCATACGCTGCATGGTAGTGTTAGATTGGCTTCTGGACCAAAAGCTTTGGTGCAGAATCGTGCCTGTGCTTTCAGCACTGTCTCATCTCAGCTGCATCAGCCAAAGGATTTGAAAAGGATGTGGCAACCAAACTGTATCAAATTTACACTTAGTGCTCCCTTTCTGGGTGTGTGCTGGGAGCTGGGAACACTCCAGAAACAAGCTCATGTAATATTTTGCAAAGTAAAAGGCTATTGGGAGATAATGGTACCACTCCTCTGGTTATGTGCCCCAGAAAACACCATTTGCTTTAAGTAAGGTTTTAATTTGGTCAAACGACTAACTGCTGCTCAGGCAGGATGTGGACGGCAGAGGGTGGTAAAGCCCAGCTCTCGGACGGGCTCGGGATCCTGGTGGGTGCTGGTGGGCACACCCCCCTCCGCTGTGGCCGAGCGGGTATTTATCATTCATTTCCAGTCTTGAGGCATCCGCATCTATCATGTGGGATCAAGATTTATTCCCCCACCTCTTGTCACTAGTGCTATTGCTTAACTGCAGACAGCTGTGCTCTTTGGTCTTGTCTTTCATACTCCATGTTTTTTCTTACTGTACATTCAGTTACTATTAAAAAAACATTGTCATCGTTATTTCCTTGTACAGCCCAAACATCAGTTGACTTCAGGAGGTATCTGACAAGCGTGAGCAATTCTGTAATGTCTCTAAGCCTTTCAGTGCCCCGAAACATAAACCAGTGATTATTGCACGGGAGAAATCACTATGAAAAACAGAAGGCTCTGTGTGTATAAAAAAGTGAAATGTCATATTAAAAGTATACTGTGTAAGTTAACATAGCAGGAGCTCCAAACTGAAGGAAGTACAGATCTCAGGGCCAATTTTTAAAGTTTTGTCAAGAAATTCCGGAAATACTTATTGACTTCATTACTTGGAGCTATACCAACAGGCAGCCTAAAGCTATTGTTGCTTACTTATTCTTGATGCATTTTTTGCTTTTGTGAATAGTCTTAAAAAAATTTCCCATCTGTGGAGGCCCAGCCTGATTTAAAAAGAACTTCTCTAACATGATATGAGCAGTATCTCATGAACCGTGTTTCAACCTATGGTACAAACTGCTACAGTACAACTGCTACTGGCAAGCATTCTGAGTAATTGATTGTCCATATGAGAATAAAAAAATAAAAAAAAAAAAATAAAAAAACCAAACAAACAACCAAACCCCCCAAATCTTACAGAAAAGTCTAAAGAGATACTGTGTAAAACTGTGTTTGTTCTGGGTTGACCCTGGCTGGACGTCAGGTGCCCCACAAAGCTGCTCTGTCACTCCCCTCCTCAGCTGGACAGGGGAGAGAAGATACAACAGAAGGCTCGTGGGTGAGGATAAGGACAGGGAGAAATCATTCACCAGATACTGTCACAAGCAAAACGGACTCAACTTGGGGAATAATTTAACTTACTGACAATCACATCGGAGTAGGATAATGAGAAATAAACCCAAAGCTTAAAAACACCTTTCCCCCACCTGTCCCTTTTTCCCAGGCTTAACTTTACTCCTGAGTTCTCTCCCTCCTCCCTGCCAGCAGCACAAGGGGACAGGGAATGGAGGTTGTGATCAGTTCATCATCATCTCTGCTGCTGCTTCCTCCTCTGGGGAGGACTCCTCACACCCTTCCCCTGCTCCAGTGTGGGGTCCCTTCCACCGCAGACAGTCCTCCATGAACTTCTGTAACTGGAGTCCTTCCCACAGGCTGCAGTTCATGAACTGCTCCAGCACGGGTCCCTTCCATGGGGTGCATCCTTCAGGAACAGGCTGTTCCACCATGGGTCCTCTGTGGCGTCACAGGTCCTGCAGCAAACCTGCTCCAGCATGGGCTCCTCTCTCCACAGAGCCACAGGGCCTGCCAGGAGACTGCTCCAGTGCAGGATTTCCAGAGGGTCCAC
>NW_009926144.1:0-17582 GCF_000696875.1 Nestor notabilis | reverse complement strand
TGCTTCCTCCTCTGGGGAGGCCTCCTCCCACCCTTCCCCTGCTCCAGTGTGGGGTCCCTTCCACCGCAGACAGTCCTCCATGAACTTCTGTAACTGGAGTCCTTCCCACAGGCTGCAGTTCATGAACTGCTCCAGCACGGGTCCCTTCCATGGGGTGCATCCTTCAGGAACAGGCTGTTCCACCATGGGTCCTCTGTGGCGTCACAGGTCCTGCAGCAAACCTGCTCCAGCATGGGCTCCTCTCTCCACAAGGCCACAGGTCCTGCCAGGAGCCTGCTTCAATGTGAGCTTCCCACAGGGTCACAGCCTTCTTTGGGCAACCCTCTGCTCCTGCGTGGGGCCCTCCATGGGCTGCAGGTGAACATTTGCTTCACCATGGACCCCCTTGGACTGCAAGGCGACAGCCTGCCTCACCACGGGCTGCAGGGGAAGATCTGCCCAACTCCTGGATCACCTCCTTCTCCTCCATCCTCACTGTCCTTGGTGTCTGCAGAGCTGTTTCTCTCATATATTCTCACTCCTCTCTATGGCTGCAATTGCTATTGCACCATTTCCACCCCCCCTCTTTTTAAATATATTATCCCAGAGGCACTACCACTATTGGTGATGAGCTCAGCCTTGGACAGAGGCAGGTCCATCCTGGAACCAGCTGGCATTGGCTTTATTGGACATGGGGGAAGCTTCTAGCAGCTTCGCACAGAAACCACCCCTGTAGCCCTCCCCCCGCCAAAACTTTGCCATGCAAACTCAGTCCAGTCTTAAATTCAGCTACAGCTGCTACATAATATCATACCCAAAGTTACCACAGTTCATAGTAGGCAGTGCTTAGTGATGTAATATCAGTTAATTTATATCAGTGTCCTCCCAAGAAAGGAATGTTCTTCAGTCTTGCTTATTTAGGAATATAATCTTTCTCTGATCTTTGAAGTGATGAAATGAAGGAGGAGGTCATGGAGGCACAGAAATTAGAGCAAGAAAAGAGCTATTAGACCATACAGCTCATTATTCCATCCCTAAAAGGCTACTCTGCAGTGCATTCTTGGGTACTTTGTCCAGTATACATAAAAACGTGGGAGCATGGAAATAATGAAGGAGCAATTCTAGTGTGCAGAAATGTCAGTCCTTTTCTCTCTGCTTTGATCCAGCTATAGGATGAAGCAAAGCAGTAATTGCTGCCATTATAGAGAACAAATCTATTTGCATTTCTACAGTGCCTCAGCTCTAGCTGTGAATGTCTAATCAGTCCCATTGCTGGAAAAATATTTTCCAGCCTCTTGTCAAATCTATGTCTGATTGCAGTGCATTACTCCATAGCCACTTAACTGCACCCATGTTCTGGCTCACAGCAGCAGAGGGCTGTGGTGAGAATTTCTGAAGCCAGTGCTGGTGTGTAGGAAACAATATAGCAGTGTCAGCTGTTCAGTAAGTATTCCTTTCACCTCTAGTAGAATACTGCCCAGCATAACATGCAAGGTAACTGTGCTTCTAGAACTGTAAAACTCTGAACAGCATGTGTATAAACATGCCATTACACACTTTTGCAGGATTAGTGACATTTGCCCCGCTGTCCTTCCTAGCTTTAGCCATAATAATTACATTGCATTTTTGTCGCCCAGACTTCGCCTGCAGTTTCAGTTGTATTTCTCATTTCCTGTTCTACATGCTTTATCAGAGTGATAAGCACTATTGGGAACTGCTACATTCTGATGCAAACATAACTGCACAATGTGACACATATTTATAAACTCACCCTGAATCTCAGGAAGTTGCATCTGCTTTTCTACCAATCAGTAGTGTTGTTCTGCCTTCACAAACCTGGAAATTTAAGGTCAGTTTAAGCTTAGTTTGCAGTTGTCAAGTCTGATACAGCCTCTTTGTTTCCATCACCCAAGCACAGAGGTGTTGCAACCTGGCAAGGTTAAAAATCCCTATAGGAAAAGGAGGTGGCTGGAACAGCACAGAGCTGGCACACTGTCAAACTGCTCGTGCGAGGATGGACATGCTGGAGGTGAGGAGAGATCATTCATTACTCCTAAATTCCAGCTCTGCTCACTCCTTGATAGCCCTTGCTTCAGCTGAAAGAGCCCTAATTTGCCACACAAAGGCAAAATGTTGTCCAATCAGCTGACTTGGTGAAAGGAAAACACCAACAAATAGATAAAAGTGTAACTTGCAATGAAATAATCAGCTTGTTCTAACAGGGGAAGTTAAGTTTACTTTCCTCCTTTTGATTATCACTTAATTTACATTAGTAAACACTGAATCTTATTAAGCATTGCATCACATCGATAGGCAAATGTTTGTGTGATTCATCTGACAGAGTTGTTCTTATCTAGAAAAGAAAAAGGTACTTTTAATCCCAGCTCTTTAAATACTCAAATATCAATAAAATATACAAAACATGTTCAGGGACTCAGTCATGCCTATTAAATATCAATGTAAGTCCAAAGTTATTTGTGCAGTTACTCCCCATTTACACCCTATTGACAGGAACCATTGTCTAGGAGCAATATTCAATCTGAGCAAGTGAAGAAAAGGAGACACAACAGTTTTTAGCGATACTTCCAGCTAGCTGAATCCCATATGCTTGCTTTATTCATGTTTGTATTTAATTTGATGCGTAAGTCTCATGAGTTAGGCAAAAATTATTTGTCCCCTGGTCTGATGTTTTTACATACACATTTAAGAACTATATCCCATGTAATCCACTGTCACTGTGTTAGAGCTCTTACAAAGTCAAAATCTTTTCACATCAAAACCATTTATTGTTCATATATTTAGAAATTAAATTTTCCACGTGAAAACAGCCAATACTTCACAACTGCATTTATATTAATCAATCTAATTATCATTCATTTACCTCACCCAGGAAACAATTAAGGCAATTTTCCACTTAATTATTTCAACTAAAAGCCACAGTAGTAGTGTCAGATTTTGAAGATTGTCAAACCTCATCCTGTAGAATGGGAAATTTTATGTGTTAAATAAGACACACAACCATTATGAAGACCCTGTCATGGGAATAGCAATGTCCTGCAACTAGGCATGTGCGAGTCTTGGAGTTTAGAAAAAGTGCCCTTCATGAGATGCATTGGGTCAATCTGTCCTAAAGATGCTACTTCTACAAAGTGTTCAGAAATGCTGTGTTAAAACTCTCTTTTATACATCTGACTTGTGCCTGTGTAAGTCTTCTTAATCGGATCCTAGTGCTAGTAAAATAAAATACAATTCTTTAGAAGGTTGTTCTGCCTTCAGGGGAAAGGAAATGAAAAACTGGAGAGGGAGTGAAGTAAGTCTTGACATATCTGTAGATTTATACTAGGGGTTCATTCATATATCCTACAGGATCCCATAGGTTTATACCCTACAGACCAGAAGGAATAAGCAATAACTTCCACCTACTGCCTTCTACTAGCAATAACTAACCAAATTTCCTGGCAATTCCTAAGCTTATACAGGACTCATCCTTGGTTGTTCTCAGTAGGAGCATGGGCACAGGCCAGAGCCAAAGAATGTACTGCTGTGTGGTTGGGGTGAGGGTTGAACTCCATTAAAATAACAAAAATAGTTTGCACACAGGGCTTTTTACAGGGTTCAATCCTGTGAGGCAGAAGTTTATGGATCACTCTCATATGCTCCAGACCTGATAAAAAGTAGCATTCACTCTGAGTATCCAGTATATTCTTGGTAGCATGGAGAGGAGGTTTTCATTTGTGTTGTCATTCATTGCCTTGAATTTGTCAGTTGCTTTTAAACATACTTAAAAGCAGAGGCTTAGGGAATGGCTTCTCTAATCCCATCCCTCACACTGTCCCCAAAGAGCAGATGCCTAGCATGCAATGTGTTTGGTTATTATTAGTATTTGCCCCAAGGGATTTTCTAAGAAAAGGCTGGAGCAAGTTAGTTCAAAGTCCTCTTGAAGCTGAAGGTAGATATTTTTGGCAACCAATCTGGCAGAAGTTTTTGGGACCTTCTTTCAGTGGCATAAACTACTCCTGAGGCTGCCTGAGGAGTAGGGACTGGAATGGGCAGTGAGTGTAGAAACACAAGTCCTCTCGTTTCCATCTAGTTGCCCAGTATTCGCTCTTCCCCACTCTTCTCCTCACATGTGGTAACTAACTAAACTATCTGTGCCATAGGACTTTAGTGGCATCAGAGACAAAATAGTCAAATCTTCAGCACAACTCTGTCCTTATCATAATTAGCCATAAATCAAGAACTAGTTTAACAGATGCATATTTGATGCATTTAAATATAAAAATAACAAAACTACAATGAAGAGAGAGCTACATTTTATGGAATAGAAATACAACAACACTGTGAAGGATCTGGTTAAAATATTTGTGTACCTGCTAAACAAGGTGATCTGTATGAAACTAATATAATCAGGCTGGGGAAGACACAACTCTTGTAATACTGCATATTCATAACTGCAGCCTCAGCATCTCTTTAGGACACCAGTACTTGTCAAATTTTATGTTATTACAACTTCAGAAGCCACAAACCTATTAGAGTGTTTGAAAATAAAAATATGGTAGCACAATAGTGGGCTTTGGGTCTCTGCTGCTATATTTAAAGTATTAAAAGCACATTTCTATCCAGCACACGAGTTAAGGATCGCAGTATTAGCAGGAGATAACCTGTTTGCCAGGAGTTAAGTAAGTGTTGTAAAGGTCATGTCCTGATGACTCATTCTGAGTGATATCAGGACAAACAGTTTCACCCTGAGAGCTTATTTACTGGCCTAGAAGGTTTCTGTTCCTAAAAGTTTATCACAGTAGTTTCATGACACGTTAGACCTATCTCCATGCCCATCATTAAGGTTTGTTTTGGTTTTAAGGAAAAATTCCACAGTTTTCACTTAGCCAATTAACATCATTGCACATAAATACTATTGTATCCCGTGAAGCAAGAGCTAGCCTGGACATAAGAAAACTTGTCATTCTCCTCCACCTTTGTTTGCTATAGCAAGGGTGCTGTTTAAAAAAATAAAATCAAATTTAATATGCTTGTTAAAGGTTGGATAGTTTTCTTTTGCTGTCTACACAGTTACAGAGACTCTTAACCATCCTGAGGTCTAAGCTTTGGACTTCAATTACTAAGGAAAATCTGCCATAAGACTGAACAATATCCCAAGAGGTAATTACACCCTAACCTAGAAATGCAAAACTCAGGGTTGGTATTCTTGTTTCCTTTATTTCTATGGGAGATTGATAGATACCTGAAAACTCTCAAGCCTTAGCAAGATCCCTGTCTGTTCTAAAAACATTCAACTATTTCATCAAACAATGTATTTTACATTTCAAAACTTCACTGTAAAGTAAATGTCCATCATGGACACCTGACAGTCTTCACTTACAGTGTGGGTATGAATTCTTTTGTTTGTTCTTGAGCACTTGTATCACTATTTGGCTGAGCTAATCCGATAAAAATGCTGAAATGGTTTCAAACATGTTTCTCTATAGTTCATTTCATGCCCTATTTTACAGCAGGTTATTCTCTAATCTAATCTATGTTATTCTGAAATCACAAATTGATCATAATTATCTACTAATGGTAATACAAGCTCATTTAAAGGGGACATCAGGTGCTCTAGTGAAAATCTACTGTAACAGGTTGCTGCAAATAAGGTCATGAGGTTTATTTTGTTTTTGAAAGAGTAAATGAAAATATTTTCATATTTTATCTGTAAAATTCAGTATTTACACTGTATTTTTAAATGTGGGGGAAAATATTGCTGCTTTAGAATCTTCGGGGGGCGTTCATTCTGAAATATAGAGAATAGCTGAATTATTCATGAATTAGTTCACTGTTGAATTATTACCAGAAGCATGAGTCTGTCTTCCACATAGACTGGATTACATGTTAGTATCTAGCAATGTTTCTATACTTGGAGAAGGAGTTCAAAACATTATTGGTTCTCACTTTCCTGACTCAAAATACTTTTCTTCTGAATTTCTGCTGAACACTTCTCATCTTTTTTTTTTCTCTCTCCTTTTTTTTTTTTTTTTTTTTTTTTCCTTTTAATCGTTCAGGTCTGTGAGATTTGAAGAATTTCCCTAGCCAGGTCTTTTATACTAACATTGTCAGCTGTCCTGAAACCTACTTCGCAAAGTAGGATTTTGCTGTTACACAGAGTTCTGAAGAAAACTCATATAAAAGTTTTTTCTTGGCACATGGAATGTTCTTGAGGTTGAAAAGAAAAGACAAAATGATCCTTATATATCCCTCTGCCAATATAATAATGAGATGATAGTCAATGATATTAAAGGTTAGCACGTCTGAAGCTTCAAAGGTGAAGAAGACAGATACAGACTTTTGTTCTTGGTCTGTAGCTAATCCATGATACTTAATGCTATCAGATGTTGTTAAAGCTGTGGATTTAGCAGAGTCTTTAATAACGTCAGACATTTATATTGATAATGAGATGGGATTAGGGGTCTTCACATTTCAGAATATAAAGCACCCACTCAACTAAGAACTAGAAAGAAACTTCTCTTAGAGAAGGCAATTTTATAATTGCTGCAACAATTGAGCTTACAAAACTCTTCAACGTTTTGACCAGGATAAATTGACATCTAGTAGGTAAAGAACCACCTTGCATGTTCTGACTGCTATAATTGTGATAATCATTAAAATAATTCATTGATGGACTGAATTAATTGTTGACTGGATGAATTAGCCCATTAATTAATCTGGTTTACCTAATACCCTGACTGAACTGACTGTTTTAGTTCAGTCTGTGACAACAGTTTTGTAATCTGAACAGTTTTGTAATCTGAGAACTCAGAATTATTGACATTTAATTACAATGTTTTTAACTACTGTAGGTGCTACTGTCACTATCTTATTTTCCCTGAATAAACTAGGTATTTTCAGTCCTTCTCTTTTCATATGGAAGTCTCTTACTGTCACTAATACTTTGTGTAGAATTCCACCACCTTCTGTATAATAGTGATTTAGGCACTTCTAAAATAATCTACCACCACTGTTGTATCTGGAAGATCTTATGTCTGATGTTTTTTTAGATTTTATTTTTATGGTCATAAGAATGTCTGTCTCAAAATATGTGTGTAGGATTATCAGTTATTCATTATCTATTGGAGATTCTCTCAATAATACGGAGTAAAGTAAATCTTGAAGTAATGTTTAAATCTTTGTAGTGCAATTAAATATTCACTATGATATGGACACAGTACAGTTGACACTGTTGCATGGCTCATTTGCTCAAGTAATTACGAGATTTTGGTCATCACTCAAAGATCAAGTACAGCTTTTTAATTGCAAAGAGGTTCAGAGTTTTATGTGTGTAATGCATAATGGATCTGATTTAAATAGAGATCAGGAACACAGAGATCCTGAAGCTTTGTTTTCCTCATTAGAGGAATATTAAAAACATATTAAATAATACTGTGCAGTTGTGAGCTGTGGTGAATTGATTGGTATGTCTTTGATGCAAAACATCATAAAATTATAGTACAGTGCTTTTCAGCTTGTATAGGACCACACTTCACTCTCCTTTTTTCACTCCTCACTCACTTTTGCTGTACTGTATTGTTAGCATACTTTGCAAAATCTACAATTGCATCTTGAAATTTCAAACCTGGGCAAAATGTTTTTTCTATTTTAAATGAAAGCATCTCTGTATCTCAATAGATATTTTCTATGGTCAAATGTACAATGGAAGACTAACCAAAATAAAATTCATACTGACATGTAGCAGTTCTTTACTTGAGCACAACTCCATAGGAGGTTGTTTTTACGCAAGCTCAGACATTCAGGCTTTCTGACCACTATAGGCATTCTGCATAGTCTCATTCAAGCCAGTCCTAAAGCATCAAATACATGTGTTTGCATGTGTTTCAATTAATCTCTCCCAGTTTCAGCATTAAGGACTATCTCTCACTTTGGTTCTGTACCAATAAAGGTGGGTTGCAGAACCTAAGGTAAACATTTTGAAGCATGTATCACATCTCCACTTTTTCTGTTACCGGTGGTCCCCAAATTGACTGATACAGAAACCTGTGCTGGATTTTTTCATCCATGTTCTGTATTTGTTTGCTTGATTGTTTAAATAACTCTGAACAGCCATCACTATCCCAAAAGTCCAATACCACAGGAACACCCTAGCAAGTTAAGTTACCTATAGAACTATGGCGACTGAAACACGGCCTTTCTTCCTCATACCTACATACATCATATCTCTGGTGTGTAAAGTGTGTTTCTCTCCAGCAGGCCTTCCCATCAAAACTTCTGATTTAAGAAGCAAATAGAAGATAATCTGTGACTACTAAAAAAGTCTTGGTGGTTCCCATTGCTCATTGGAAAATGATAAGCAAAAGCACTTCTTTCATCACCAAATGTCCTGCCAGGAGCACAGCTGTGCTCACTTGAACTGTTTGTCAGATCTATACAACCTAAAGCTATGCTTATATTTCTAATACTCAGCTGTTGAGCAGTCACTGTGCCTCAGGTAACTAGGTATGCAGTGGAATTTTAAAGGCAGTTTCTTTTCTGTTCTTCCAGTTATTTCTATATCCAAAGGGGTTTTCTTCTTGTTCAATTTATACAGAATAGCTTAAGGTAAATTTATTATTGCTTTATTTGTACCAGAGACACTTCACTGAGGTTTTCTCTTGATTTGATAAGTTAGAAAATGATTTCTTGAAGAAAAACTCATAAAACCCTTTCTAGTGACAAAACTGATTTAAATGATGACAAAAAGAAGAATATAATAGTACATAAAGCACTTTGAAATAACGGATTACTGTAGCCAAAACATTTGATATGAAGCATTCCCCATATAGAAAAAGTTATAGGAATATATTGGCATGGTAGAAAGATCAGAAT
Source organism: Nestor notabilis (assembly GCF_000696875.1). Lineage (NCBI taxonomy): Eukaryota > Metazoa > Chordata > Aves > Psittaciformes > Psittacidae > Nestor > Nestor notabilis. Next base: position 8,732 of record NW_009926144.1, on the reverse strand, counting down.
AAAGGAATGCGTATTTCATTTTCATCTCTACTATTTATGTTTTCCAGCATATATTTTAAATTCTGACTAGTGATTTTTTATTACTGTTGTGATATCAATCAGTCAATCACTATGTTATTTCATACACAAGCAAGAATAAAATAATCTACTTTTCCTATTCTTGGCTTATTAATATTACTATTCCTTGTGAAAAGAAAGAAATGCAACTCAGTGCTTTTTCATCTTTTGCTTGCGTGATTACAATCTGCAGTTATGTACAACTGGCTTCAGGCTACAAGATAATCATGTCTAGATAGAGTAGAATTCTTTAGGGAGTTAGAATATGAGATGAAAAATTCTCTGCAGGTTAGAAAACATATTTGGCAAGAAAGATTTAAATTACAAGTCTCATTCATGCTACATAGCATAACTGCGCAAACACCTTAAATCTGGAATTATGCTTTTTAAACCTTTAACATAATAAAGGCCCTTAGCACTCAGATTCAGTAGTTATGTTGCAATGAATAACAAAACTGAAGAAAATACAATGGCTGATAAAATCATTAGGCAGATGGGTCTGTCTGTATTGAGGATATGGTCTGTGTACTGTACATCTTCACTTGGCAGTTTCTGTTACATTCTGTCCCCTGCAGCTTTAAATTAAGAGTAGATTCTTTTAGAACTGATAGATTTTCCAATTAGTTTGCATGTGAGGATGCAGTTACTTATCTAAGAGGCAGCATCCTATAAACCAACATGCCAATATGTATTTCCTGACATAAATTTTTCAGTTTGCTTTAATGCAGAGAAATAGGTACTGTGATGCCAGTTTCTGCAAGCTGAAGATTTGGCCAGGATTTCTTAGGAAGCAAAGCTCAGCACAGGTTTTCTCACTTGGCTGCACCATTCAGGCATATTTTTACCATGAAAGATTTGTAGGATTTATTTCGACTTGTATTGTCCCATCTCACAAAGGTAGCCTGCCTGTCATTGTCATCTTGTCCCCCTTTGTTCATGATTTATGCATATATAGCCCATTTTTGACACCATGTTGTGTTCCAGAAATGCTGGTAATGGGGATTACAGTTTTATGAGCTGCATTTAAGTACAGTATAGGCTTTTGTTGTATATTTAGATGTCCAGTATGCTGCTTAATGACATTTCTTATAATGCTTTTCTCACCCACCTATACATCTAAAACTCTTGCCAGACTTTCATCTTTCCGGTCTAGATGACTCCAGTATCGTTTTCCTTTACAGATGTAGTGTGGTCCTATTTGTGGCTATTCACATGTTTCTGTTAAAATCATTCTCCTGGTCCTTTGACAGCTTCTTTCTTTGCATCTTTCCTCCAGCCTCCCCATTCTATTCTGCATCAGACACACCCTGCTTGTCTCTACTTTAAAACTACAAATTATTTCACTTTCACTAGCAGTATGCTGGGTAGAAGTTTCACTATTTAGAACTTCCTGACAAGAGCTTCCCAAAAAAACTTCACCATCTCTTTTTAGATCCCTTCTTAAAACTAGCTGTTGCTAAAGAAAACTCTTGAAAAAAATAGGCTTCTGTTAAGCTGCAACTAAAGCTCTTCTGAGTATTTAGATAGTTTCTTGTATAGTAATTACTCTGTAAGTCTTCAGGAGAGAGCTCCCTCTTTTTCCTCTACATTTAAGCAGCAGCTAGTTCAAGAATGTCCCAGTCCAAGAGTAGCCTTCCTAGACAGCGGCTTTATAAATAAATTCACTGGAAATTTCTAGCAGTAGCCAGACAGTGTACTTTCCCAATTCCTTTCCTCAATGCATGGCAGTAAAAGATTAGTAGCAGCAGAACTGTGGTAGTAAAAAACCTGGACCTTTTACACATAGAGATTCTTCCCCCTTTTTTCACAGAGGCAAGCTTTAATTCAGTCCAGCGTCAAAATAAGAACCCAATGCTCAGAATCATTAAACCTCACTGTTTAACGGGTTCTTCACTGTCTGTTATTTACTTTGATTTTTTTTTTGTCAGTCTAAAGTTTATTTTACGAAGCTGTACTGAGATTTCGTGTCTACTTGCCAATTTTACTGGAAATTGTGGTATTTACAGTGCAGTTTCCCAGAAGATGATTCTTACTTCAGCAGGTCAATATTTATGTGGTATCTCCTCTACTGTGTAATGACAGCATCATATGTAGCATTTTTTAGAGATGAGGCACTTTGTAAGTGCCAGACTTGCATAATCTGGAAAATTCTGAGTTTTCCCTTGTTTTGTTACATTACTGGTTTTTCTTTCCCTGTTGAAGTTGCAAAATACACGATGGAGTCCTCACACAATTTTAAAAAATGTTTGGGTGTAGAAAACGTCAGCTGTCCTGCAGCACAGCTAACCTGAGTTTTGTTCTTCTATTGTATTAGTTTATTAATGTTCCAAATCCATGACCAAATCAGTTCTTCACGAATTTTATTTGCAGTACTGAACCGTCACTAAGTCCAAGTGAGAAGTCTTCAGTGACAGTTTCTTACTGATTAATTCCATAGTTTATGGAGCAACCACTTTCCTAAAGGACTTACAGTATAGATTAAAAGCAAGATAAAAATGTATATGAAATAAAATTACTTTGCAGGTGTATTTTAAAATTAAGATTTTCAAAGCCACATTGGAAATAAGAATTACATTGATTTGCAATTCAGCTGCTCTTTCCTTTATGCAGCCTTGAAGATCTCAGTTCTAATATTCTAAAAGAATAAAAAAATAAAATTTAGCATTCTAGATTAGTAAAAAAGTAAAAAGTGAAGTGGAAAAAAAAAAGAAAAAGATGATTTCATAGATAGGAATTGGAAAGATGGAAGTACAGTTCAGTACTAAACAGATTCTTCAGAGCTCCTAACATTATTAACCTGATTTGTGTCAATGGCTTGCTCTCTGTCAACAGTGAGCACTGGTTGAGCACTGGTTGTCCCATTTTAGTGAGACAGGAACATTCTGGAGGAAATTCAGAGTCACTGACTGACACTTTTAATTATTTACAACTTTCTAACAGATATGTTAGTTTTTTTAACATATATATTAAATAGATTGTTGAAGATGAATAAAGTAATCAGATTTGCTGAAACTTGGTGAGTGTAAACTTGCTAAAAATAACTTAGATGTAGCAAATGAAATAACAGCAGCCCTAAAAATCAGTAAGACTATTTTTTTCCAGTTCTAGTTTATAATAGCAATAGGGGCGTCACTGCAGGGTGTTTCCTTGGAATCAATGTCCTGCTGTCACTGGGGTATGTTTTCCTCATTGGATTTTCATTAAGAACAGCTATGTTGTGTGGAACTGGATGATATTTAGCATCATTATTGTTGGGAGCTCAGGTATCCAGCTGAGATCCAACTTTACAATATGTAGTGGAAAAGTCACACTATATCATTAGCTACTACTCTCAAAAGAGTTACTAACATTTCTCATAGATAAATTGCTTTATTGTTTAAATTTGACAACTTAAGGAATACTAAAAACATGACTTTCAGCTTGTGATATATCTAGAAGAATACAATAAGGTAAATACCTTTTTTTTTTTAGTGATGCCTGAGTATATCCTTTATTACAATGAATTTATTAAATTATTTTCCCAAGAACAATCTCTCTGCTGGTATAAACTGCAACAGTTCTGTTAATTTTGCGAACATCAGACAACTTACTCCAGTTCAGAACTGCCCTTTGATTCCTGATTTTCAAAACAGCCTCTAGATGAACTTTTGGTGTAGTTTGGGGAAGATGACAAAAAAACAAATTTTGAGATGACAGAAAATTATAACTGAAAATGAAATAAATTATTTCTGGTTTAGAATTATTTAAAGTTATTTTAAAGTTATATAAAGTGAAAGTGGGTTTGCATTTTGTATGGCTGTGTCTTCTAAGAAATCACTGATAAATGATGATTAATGATCACATTAATGTATTGCCTTCATTAAAAATACACAGCTCCTAAAGAAAAGATAATCCAGTGTGTTAAAAGGTAATTTACAATAGGAAATTATTTCTGTGCATGTTTTCATATGTGCTAGATAGAGGAAGTACAAATACAGATTCTTGTGGTTTACTTAAACCTGGAGCTTCTCACATAATCCAAATGTACGTCTGCACTTAGTTGGGTTTATGTTTGAAAATTAAGTGGTTAATGAATTAAAAAATAAAAGGTATCGTATTCTGACTTTGCTGTTACCTTTCTCTGCTGGATGAAAGTTAACATCTCAGTGACTAAATCAACACCATTGTTTGGTCTGATCTCCAGTTTTATTCCCCATTTCAGTGCAGCCAAGAATTGAATGGTATGTGAAGTAAGACCAGGTTCTGCACTAAACTTTATGGCAAACTTAGACCTTCTATATCAATGAAAGACTCCTGAATCCAGTTTTGTCCAGTTCATCTGCAACTTTGTACAGATAGTAAACTGAGGCATACTGGAAATATGTAGTAATGTATAAAGAAGGAATGCTAAAGACCAGGATGATGTCTACAGTGGGTGTTTAAACAATTACCATAACTGAATTTGCTGGATAATCAAAACTTAATTTTATTTATTATTTTAAAATATTTCTAACTGAATCAGAAGAGAATCTTCTGTCAAAATGGCAAGCAGGTTTGGGCAATTATTTGTAAAAGGCATGCATATGTTCACTTCTATTCCTGTTGACTTTTGACACAATTGCAAATTGAGATACCAGCACCACAGGCAGTTTTTGAAGAACTCACTCCTTAACAGGAATATTTGTGCTGGGGATAAAAAGACTAACTCCACTGCAGATCTTGAATCATTATTCTTTGGGAATGGAAAGAAAGTGAGCTTATCAACCAAAGAGACCCACAATTCGATAAACTGTTTAAGAACAACTGGTGGGTAATTTGGGAGTTGAAACTACATGATCTTAAGGTCCTTTCCAACCTTAACCATTCTGTGACCTATGAACTCGTAGCTAGGCAGCTTATGTAAATACATGCACAAATACTTAGGACCACTGGGGAATTCTGTGGTGAACTATCTGCTTCCCTATTAATGTAAAAAGGTGACAATACTTCAGAAAATGTACAGCTTGGTAAAGTATCTGAAAATTATTTGTAATTAACTCTTAGGCTGTTTGTTTTGTAGCATTTTATCTGTTGCTCAGATCTGCATTTATATGACTTCAGAAATATCTTAGCTCAGGGCCAAATGTAGCTAAGTGTGAATGCATGTAGCTCTGCTTAAATTATTTTTTTAAAGCCTGTAGTTAGAAGAGCACAATTGTCAATTTATCTGTTGTGTTTATGGAAAAGGTATTGAATGCTATGGTTTTTTTTTTTTATTAACTAAATTGGAAACATATAAAAATTAAGAAATCTACTACAGGTTCTAACAAGAAGTTAGCTTCTTTTTTCAACGTATTTCAAGATTCTGGTTAGAATACACATCTCAGATAACATTACCTAGTTATAAAAACCAGTGATAACATTTCCTGTGTCACTAGTGAGGATTTAGCAGTGCATTTTGAAGTGTGACTTTGTTGCCTCGCTGTCATTGTGAGTTATTAAATATCTGTCAGGTCTGGAGACCTTATCTGGAACTTTGAATACAGCTAACATTTAAAGCTGATAGAATAAAACAATTCATTTTGAAATATTAGAGCAAGCCATAGAGCTGATAGTAGAACTGCCTTTGTTTAAATGTTCTACAACATTAGCCAAATTAGTCTTAATAATGTCTTCTTAAGCTTACATTATCTTTCCTTTTGAAAAATAAACAGCTAAAGCCATTGTCCTCTGCTGCCAGCAGTGACAGTTAGTCAGAAAAGTCTTTGGTTTGGAGTTGTCTGTGACATTTTAATAGAATACTTGAACAGATGAATATGGAATAGAATTTTTATACGCTATCAGTTTATGTTCAATATTCACATGATATGTTTATTTAAAAGAAGCTGAAGAGAATAAGAACCTGATTAACACTGTAAGTTAAGCATAAGTGTTATATACTCTGTCTAGATGCCTGTCTTATCTTTCTCCTGACAGGTTGATAATGTATGGTTTTGTGAAGGCCATGGAACACACTGGCCAGTTAAAAGGATGGGAATTCCACTTCACTGACTGTTTATTTTTTGGATCACTGATGTCTGCCACAGACCCAGGTAACATTTAAAATAAATTACTTTTTCAAAAATCAGAAGACTAAAAAAGAATATATCAACTGCATGTGCCATAGAAATGCTTAAAGTCTCTGTTCTTGATTTTTTATTCCCATAGCTGTTAAATGTCTGATATTATGATAATTATAAGTCAAATTGGCCCCAGAGATCCCTTGTGGTTTTTTTAGTAACTGATTTACCTATGTTTAGCTCACAAACTTTATAAATGAAATTGCTGAGGAGGTTGGAAAAATGCTGTTTTCCAGTCTTCAGGACACTGATCTGTTCATTACTGATAGGAGAATTGCTTTAACACTGAAGCCTGGTGGTTAATAATTGGCATTGTGTTCATGTGTGATCTAACCCAGTTTAAAGATACAGGGAATGTAGCTTTCAAATTTGGCCATATAAATACTGTTTATCAGGTATCAGCTTACAATTTGAATCAGTGTTTCATGTTAAATACAACTCAAAAAAGATACACAATAAGAGCATGACTTGAAATTGCAGATGTGAGATTTAAAGCTTAAAGTTACACTAAACAGTCTAGTCTGGGAAACAGACTCAGTGAATTTTTGAATCACAAAATTCTGGAATCATTTAGCCTGAAATCAGAGTTAGCCTAGGTTTCCTACTTTTGTCCAGGTTTTGTTACACTGGACACACTAATAGTACCCTGATGTTAAAATGAAAATATTGGGTTTGCATCTGTGGCACAACAGTGCAGGAGGAGGTAAAAAGGATTTTTGATATGTTGTTACAAAGAGGCACAGTACAAAGTCTGCAATGGTACATTGGATTTTGGAAAAAAAAAATCAGTTGATATGTTACAGGAAGTGGAACAGAAAGTATTTTGTGATGCACATGACATGCTGCATTAGTGTTAACTACCCTTGAGAAACTTCTCTGAGAAACTTACAAATAAATCTTTCAAATTCATGGCTTTTTAAAAGAAATGACAGAAAGCAACATTGTTCTACAAATCTGTTCCATTCTTTAAACAAACCCCCAGTGTTCAACAGAACACTTTCAACTTGTGATTTATCATTCTGATGGCTTAAAAATATTGTGTAAAACAACTTATTTCCACAAAACTGGTTGGTGTAGATTGCTGCAAAAGCTGCATCAAATTGTTATTCTCAAATTAACCCAAGCATCCAATATGCTGCCACTTATAAAATCACCCAACTACTTTAATAAAATTCAGCATGTTTGGAGCCTGTCCTCAAAGCAAGAGAAAACCACAGAAACTGAATGCAGAAAGAAAACTGAGGAAAACAAACTGCTTATGGAATAAAAGGTTGCTTAAAGCTTCCAAGTACATTTCTTGATTGTGCTATGAATAGAGTTTTGCAGTTGGCTTAGTTTCTTTTTCCATTTTCCAGTCCAATACTATTTAGTTTCACAAATGAATGTGTGAACATATGAGGAGAAATATATTTAAGACAAATGCACTGATTTTGATTATAATAGTATTAAATCACCACTGATTCATCTGAAACAATCAGGGGTACGGGGGGTTGGGAGAAGGGGAAGAGAAGCTTCTCTTGTACTGGAAGGAATAAGAAGTGACAATGATTATTTTTCCCAGATTTTAAAAAAGGCTTAAAAAGCTAACACTGCAGTTGAGAAAAGTACTTCTAGTGTGACAAACTAAACAGTTTGTAATTAATCTTATGCTTATATACAGTGTCTGTGCATGTCCTAGAGTATTCTAGTGTTCAGTCTTGCTCCCTCTGTTATCTATTCACAATATTCTAAGCTGTTAAATGTTTTTACTAGTCTTATCCATAAATTTTAATCCCTCAAACACATAAAGTACTTTGAATTAACCTTTTGCTTAATTAAATGGTAGGAACTGTTGAAAATATTGCATTGTGTGCTAGGATTTTCTAGTTATTTATAATCTCAAGCCATGTAAAAAGCTCATTGGAATTCCAAAATCAGTTAACATATGGTACCCTGCAGGACTGATACATACTAGGGCGTAAAATAATCAGTCTAATGATTTTATATGTGATATCTAGCTAAAAAAAAAAAAAAAAGCTGGTAAAATGTTGTTAGTGTTATAGAATTAGGATAGAATAATAAATTACTGTCCTAAGATGAAATAATAAATTCCTGTCAGATTGGCTACCTGATTTTTTATTTAATTCTTCACTGTGTAGGATTATAGAATCATTTCCAAATGAGATTTAATTTCCCTTGGCTGTGGAAAGCAATTAAGTCTCAAAAAGATGTTAATAACTGATCTGCTGACTTGACAGAAATTGTTTTGGTTGAGTTCCTTATATGTAATAGTAAAGACGACTGATACATATTTACATGTCAAAGAAGAATTCTACTAGTAGGGCAGTAAAGAAATGTATGCCAGCTAAAAGTTGCTAATATTGTTAGGAAGAAGGAACTAATGTCATAGCATTATGTAGGGTTTATTTTTGAAGAGCATTTGAAGATCTTTATTATACAGATTTTTCCATAAAATCAATTCAGAAGAATTTATCTTATATGCTATGGGTTTCCTTATATAGAAAACTAGCACTTGAACTAAGATTAAGAAAAGAATTTGTGACTGGATGTACTTGGGACTGTGGTTTTTTTGCATTATTGTCCTGGGTTCAGCTACAG
>NW_009926143.1:38485-38791 GCF_000696875.1 Nestor notabilis | reverse complement strand
GTGTGTGTGTATATATACATATAATTAAACGTATATATAAAATATAAGTATTTCCTGTTGAACATCCTCTTGTGGGCACAGGGGAGGGAGGGGAAGCCGCCGCTGTGGCCGCCTTGTGCCGACGGCGTGTGAGCTGAGCCCGCGGGTGCCCCGACCAGACGGCCGCCTCACACGCCCTCCCCGGTAGGTGCCCTGTGTGTCTCTGTGTGTGCATATGTGGTCACGCCGCCCTGCACGCTCCCTCCCTCCCTCTGCGGGTGCCTGTGTGTTAGCTGATGCACATTCACGTCGCCCGCGCGCGGCCCC
>NW_009926143.1:29687-38469 GCF_000696875.1 Nestor notabilis | reverse complement strand
GGGACCCTCTCGGTGAAGGAGCCGGAGGGTCCCGCGGGGCGGAGGGCCTGCCCCCTTTTCCCTCATGTGGATGAGGCACCCCCACAGCCCCAGAGTGACAGGTACCGTGGGCAGTTTGGCTGGAGCACAAACATTGCCTTTCTTCACACGCTCGTCATGAGTTAGTAGAAAGCTGCGGCAGCCCAGATGCCTTCCTAGATATCCATTCCTCCTACTCGGCCTCCAGCAGAGAACATAAAATAACAGGCAGCTCTTCTTTCTGTGTGGGTGGAGGGAGAGAAAGGACTATCGACAATGGACTTGTTGAAGGGGCACCGACTTCTTTGTTTTAATTACAATTTTAGTAGTTTCAGTGTAACGCTGGGTTGTATAGCTGCCACAGAACTCACTTGGCAGCTTCAGTGCAGTGCTGCTAAAATCCTGCATTCTTGCTCTTGCTTTTTAGTAAAACCTCTTCTCAGTCCTGATACGTGCAAAGATCCCATTTGGGAAAATTCAGTTTCCAGAAGCGCAGCATGGACTGTGCACAAAATGCTAGACTACTGGAAAAGCAGCATTCTCTATTTGCTCCAGTTCTTCTGCATTGTAATGGCATTTTCTAATAACAAGTGAATATCTGTCATTTAGGAGGGTTTTGGAGGGTCTTGTAGTTTATTTATTTGGGGTTTTTTTGTGGGTTTTGTGTTTGTGGGTTGTTTTTTTTTTTTTCTTAGGTTGGTAGTGTTTCTTTAAGCTTGCATTTTTTTCTGGGTGAGAGGTAGAGTTTCATCAAACCACAGGGCTAAATCTTGCAATCACCACATGAACAGAACTGTTCTTTGGAGGAAATGTTGCCTTGGTAGGCAAGGAACGGACTTCTTGTATCAATGAATCCATTTTCTAACTAGAACTGTATTATTGGCAACCTCTCCATAGGATTCTGTGGAAACAGGATCCCCAGGCTTTGCTTGGGTTGAGGGAACTGCTCTTGAAGTGGTGTTTAACTTGCTGTGTACAGCAGCATGTGAGAAAATGTGAAGGTGATCGTGTAATCATACTCCTTTTCTTTCTACTTATTTAACTGTTCTTTCTATTGGAAATACTGAGTGAAGCCTCATGTGCAGAGAGGTGCTTGTGTATTGGTAATAAAGATGAGGTTGAAAGCTACATAACATGGGTGTAGAAATAATACAATTTTAAAGTAATTGTGATCCCATTTGGTTTGAATAGAATTTTCTTCCCTTTCAGGGATAAAAAGCTGAAAAAAATCTCACTGAAAATGTCCTGTCTTTTTTTTTTTTTTTTTTTTTTTTTGTTTTTTTTTTTTTTCTCTAGAGCTGTGTGAAGAAATTCTTCAGCCATGGATGTGTTCATGAAAGGACTTTCCAAGGCAAAGGAGGGAGTTGTAGCAGCAGCAGAAAAGACCAAGCAGGGTGTGGCAGAGGCAGCAGGGAAGACGAAAGAGGGCGTCCTTTATGTGGGTAGGTGGGCCCTGGGGATCACGCTGCTACTTGGTGTGCCCTGAAATTCACAACTGGATCCTCATGAGACCTATTCATCTGCAAAACCCCCCACATATGTAATGGCTTGTAGGACACCATTGTAAAACAAACAAGAGGAGAGTTGTGCCCTTCTGAGCTCCAGTTCTTTGAAGCCAAATGTTGGTTCTTCCATCACTGCATTGTGCCAGCCGTGCATTACTGCTCTGTGGAGTAGAGCCACATCTGTAAAAACACACTGAACAAGGTCATGTTGTAGGAGGTGCCTTGCAGTACAGGTTGCTAGCTGGCTCTCTGTTCAAGAGGTTTGCTAGGTTAATGGTTAAAACTGAAGGGGTTGATGGTGCAGTAAAAAAAAAAGTTTAAAAAAATATGTAAAAGTTGAAGTGGAAGGTAGCTTCATAGCATCCTATGCTATGAACATGTGGGGTTTAAGTAGTGTTTTAAGAGAAGAAACTTGAGAGATTAGTTCAAGAACTGAGCATAAGCCATCCTGACTGCTTGGCATGTCAACATTTTGTATGGCAAAGTGTCATCTCCTCATCTTTGGAAATTAAATTCACGTTCTGTAACATGTGGGGTTTAAGTAGTGTTTTAAGAGAAGAAACTTGAGAGATTAGTTCAAGAACTGAGCATAAGCCATCCTGACTGCTTGGCATGTCAACAGTAACATTTTGTATGGCAAAGTGTCATCTCCTCATCTTTGGAAATTAAATTCACGTTCTGTACTTACTATTGCATATCCTTAGCAGATATTTTCCATGGCTTCTCAAGAAAGAGCCACTACAGCTAATGAGGTAGGGCAATCGGACCCCAAGGTAGCAAAGCAGTTGTTAAGTGACTTATCTAGGACAGACAAGAGTCTTGCACAGAACCAGGGATAAAATTACTTTCAAATCCCAAATCAGTACTTTGATTGCACAGTCATCATCTTCACTTGGCAAGTATCGGGCTTTAGAGGTCTAACTTGCAAATGCTACCATGAAAAATTCACAGGAAAGTAATCTGCCAAGACCATATGAATAGTCATTAAAAAAAAAAAAAAAAGGATCAATTTATCCTATTAATCAAATAAAGTTTGTCTATAAAAGAATGGGGGGGGGGAAGGGAAGATACTATTTTCTGTAGATTCTTTCTTTTTTGATGATTTTGTAGCAGGTCGATTCTGTAATGGACACTGTGTGTACCTGGGGAGATGTGCACAGATATCAAAGAGAAGCTAAACAGAGTTGAAAACCAGAGTCTTTTTTTTTTTTTCTTAATGGGAGCACTGAGGTGTCTGCAATTCCAATGTCTTTTCAGGATTCCCTCTGCCCGTGCAGGCTAGTGCCAGTCTGTAACAAATTATTTCTGCTCCAGATAGTTTGGACTACTCATTTGGAATACACTTTGCTGCTGCTGAGCCATAGCAAAGCTTGGTGCTCTTGCCAACAGAGATGGCAGTCATTTTGAAAACTAATTGTAAGATGAGGCTATTTTAAAATGAGCATCTGCTCATTTTCAGTGGCTCAAAATAGATGTTCTTTCACTGTACATTGTGCTTGATGTTGGAGTTATTTTTTTCAGAGGTAGGGCTTTCTTTTTTTAAAATTTTGGTTTATTGTAGTTCCTGGCCATGCTTCGGGGGTCATTGATTTCTTTGTATTAGAAACTTATGTTGTGTGCTGAATTAATGTTTGTGGGAGACCTGTTCTCCAGACTGTAATAATATTTGAACCTAGTTCTGCTCCCAGAGGCAATAGATTTCCTTGTTGTCTTCAGAGATGATTTTGCTGAGGTTGAACTTTGGAGGGCAGGCTTGCTATGTATTTCAAGAATAAATAGGAAGGACAGCAAACCCTGAGCCATGATAGGGACCAGTGCATATGACTTTAATAATGGTGAAAGATCTTTCCCACAGCAGATGCCTGCTTTTCAGGAGGAAAGAGCTGTATGCACAGTTTCAGTCATGCAAGTTGGAAGCCTTTGGCTGCAAGGTGTCTCCAGGAGCTCATGTGTCTGGGTGTGTGCCTGCCCATGATTGCTTGTAGGGAGCCCTGGCTTTCCCAGCTGGTTTCAACAGGATCAAGCAGGGTAAGGGGGAAAATGAGGAGCTGACTATCTGTCTGTCTAATTCCCAAATACACAGCAGGGGTGGCTCTTCTGCTGAACAGTGTTAGGAAAGGCTGGTGTGATGGTCTCTTGATTCTGCAAGCTGATAATTGTTGCAGTGCAAAAGGTGGTGAAACCCCTTTATGAGCAGAGGAGTGGAGCACCACACTGCATTAATGCTCCTGAAGGTTTGTCCCTCCATACCTCTATAGTTGGTTTTTCAAATGCAAGTTTCACAGCCAGATCATGCTGTGAGAGCTGCCTGGCATCTTGCAAAAAAGAACCTAACAACGCTGGGCTTAGAGCAACCTGTCCATCATTTTTGGTTTCAACAGTCAGCTCCATAACATTCAGCCTTCCACTGCTGTTGGAGAATTAAGAATATGCAAATCTTTGGTCCAGATTCCTTTTGTGATAAAGGTCTCCCACTGAAATCGGTGGAATTTAAGGAAATACGGAAAACATCTGGACCTTTCTGTACAGACCACTGTTACCCATTATGTGAAAGATTGCAACATACAACTCTATCTGGTAGGAGTTCTCTTAACAAAAGCTGCTGCTTGGAAGGGATGGAAAGTGGTTGTTTTAACTAGTCTGTTCTTTCTTCCCTCAGTCCACTGTCTTTGTCCTGCTTTTTAATATCCAAAATATTGTTCAATATAGTCTATAGTGTGTTTTTATGCTTCCAGATGTGGTTCCCCCCCAAATAAATTCTTCTGCTGATTCATTTCAGCATCGGCCAGCTGAAATCAGTGGCTCTGTCTTGACTCATGTAAGCACAGGATCAGGTCCTTTCTTGATGTCAAGCAATGGCCTGATCATTGATTAGAAAGGAGGATTGAGGCTCAGCACTCCTATGCTGCATCATGTAGCATTAATTTTAAAACTGTGTCTCTATGTATTCTTCAAGAGCTGTGTGAAAACAAGTGGTAATACTTACCCCCACTCATTTTGAAACCAGGACCCAAGAGTAAGAGTGAGAAGCTCTTGCTTGTTCTTAGTGATGTACTTCTCAAGAGCTCCTTTGAGATCTGTGTCAACTGACCAGGAAGTTGAAGTTTTTGGTCGATTGACTCTTGAGTGCATGTTCAGTGCTCAGGAATGGAAGTTCCCAGTCATTTTTGATGTGTTACACCCTAGCAGAACAAAGGAATAGTTTACTGGGAGCAGGGTGACTAGCAGATGAGTTGTTTACTACTCCTTGTGCTTAGCTGGCAACTGGCCTTGGAGTAGAACGGTGCAGTCATGACCTATTTGGCAAGACCATTGAAATTCCTCTGCCCCTCTCTTTTCATAAGGTTTCTTGTTTTCCTTTGGTAGTAGAAAAGCCAGTGAGGTAGCCAAGGGACGCAAGGTCCGTTTGGTGGAATAACGGGCTTCAGCACAAGGAGAAGTGTTTTCCTTAGACAACGGTTTCTCCTTCCCCTAGTTTCTGCTTATGTTTCCTTGTCTTAACCCAGCTCTGACTAAGCAAACGGAATCTCAGGGATGGCTTGCTTGGAATAGTCTGTTCATCTCTCAAAAAACCCAGAAATGAGTGTATTGCCAAACTGTTGAGATTTTTGGCATAATAAGAGTGTTGATGATTAAAAATGAAATGAAGAGAGTCTATTGTATTTTTTTATAATTTCAGAAAGGCAAAAATTCTGGTTTTGGCTTCTCCCTCCCCGCACACAAATGTGTATTATAGCTTCGAAAAGTAGCATTACCATGTACTACTATTGCTCCTGCATCATCCAATTAGTGTAGGTCAGTGTCAGGTTCCTTGGTCTTTATGTTATCACTATTCTGATTCTTCTGTTTCCCTTGTTATGTAGGGTGCAATAAGCAAGATTATTGATGTTTTGGGAATGCTGGAATGCCAGATAGCTAGTTTCTCTCAAAAACAGTGTGGATGACCAGCTTTCCTTCATCGCCAGCCAGAAGTCATTCTACTAAATTCAACTGGTTTTTTTTATAGGACTGTTCTGGCAGATTCTAATGTACTTATAGGTCCTCTTGTAGCTGTGACTGCAGAAACAGCTGCTTACATGCAAGTGTGCAGTAGAAGGGCAAATAGTATTGAGCTCTAACATATGCTGTAAGGTCTGGACCACCGCTTTCCTGGTTGTTTGCCAATTAATGGATTTGGCTATACATATCTCTGTTCTGTATGGGTCTGTGAGCCAAGCTTTCATGGAAGAAAAGCCTCTTTTCCATTAACAGAAAGAGATGAGCATTTCTGTATTAGCTGTGGTTATGGCAGTGTTAACGTCAGGGTAGGTAAAGTAAGAATCAACTTGCGTATGTCCCTCTGGAGTTAGATGCATTGCAGAGGTCTTCAGGGAGTTCTGTCATACCATCCATCTCTTACCTGCTGCAGGGAATTTGGGGATTCACAGGTTTCCATGTGTTTAATAGATTGGCTTGCAGGCAATAACTTGAACAAGATGAACGAGATATTGCCCAGGTCTAACAATGCATTTAAAAGCATATGCTTAGTATTAAGTATTCTGGTAGACACATGGTAAGCCTGAAATGGTGGTTAGGGTCTTTCTAGAAGTTGGTAGAACTATCATCTGCTTGAATTCCAGTATGTGTTCAAAGTGCTTTGCCTCTTCAGGGCTCATGGTTCCACAAGATTGAGAGACAAAGTCCTAAACCAAGTCCTTTGACATTAACACCTTGGATTTAAGAAAATGGGTTATTCTTTCAATGGTGAGTATTTTCAGTGAGAGAAAACAAGATTTTTTTAAAAAAGAAAATCAGAATAAAGGGAGGAGAAGACTTGTCAGCTGTTTAATCTCTTCATTAAGAGGTTAATTAAAGGAACATCTCATTTTACTAGATGCAGCGTTTTTTCCCCTCTTATTTTTCATGGGTTATTATTCTGCTCTTGCCTATGGATAACAGAGCCTTTTCAGTGCTGTAATCAATCAGATGGTGCCATAAATACATGGCTTATGTTCCATAAATTGTCACGAGTAGCAAGTGGGACATATTGATGAATGAACTTATATTCAATTTCAGAACTTAATTGTATTATTGTAAAGAATTGTGGGCAAGGTTCCTTTCTTTTAATGTATTTCTGCTCATACATTTTCTTCTAATATGTTTCTGCTTATATGAGTTTGTATATGAATTAACAAATAGTGTTAATCTAAAATTTTATAGATGTTTGAAGTGTAACGTCATAAGTATAAATTACAATGTCTCAAATACTGAATAACAGTCGTACAAAAAATTGAATTAGACATAAGGCAATCTCTGTGTTGGGAGCAAAAAAAAAAAAGTCATTTTATCTCTGTCATACTAGGGCATAAACTCTGTCTCTGTAATGCTTAACTGCACAATGTTAAGCATCATAGTCCACAGATGGTTACTAATCCCTGAAATGTAGCCAAATTATAAAACCTGATGAGGACAAGTAGAGCTCTGGTAAGGAAAAAGACATGGAGTTGTGTTTTCAATAGCAGTATGTGCTAATTTGTTTCTCTTCCCATTGAATACATGAGAGGTTGTTCCCTTCTATGCAGCATGGTAAAAAGTCATGGTATTTTTACATGAGTGTTCCAGAAATCAGTTTGGTCTTTAGGGTGTCAGAGTTACATTGCTTACACAGGTCTCAGTCTAGTACCACCTCTAGTTTGCTATGTGCAGAATCTTTACATAAGTTGTCACACATGTCCCTGACAAGGAAGATGCTGGATGCAGCAGAGCTTGGGTTTGACCCTGGTGGCATTTTCATGTTTGAATCCTACCTACTGTTTAATGTTTCCCTTTCAGATCAAATTTGGTCTGAATCTGGCTAGCACTACCAGCTCCCCATGATTTTAACCTCTAGATTTTTCTGTAGTTCAGTAACAGTTGTTAACCCTTACAAACTGAGATCTGGAGAAGAGTTGTAAGATGAAATCATAAGGATCTTCTGGAAGCTTGGCTCTGATCTTCTGCAAAGGCATGTGTGAGCCTCCTTAGGACATTAACACGGTTTCTGTCCAGAATCATCCATGTGAGTTTGCAAAGTGGGAGGTTTAATTAACACAGCTATTAAGAAAACGTCAAGGAAGTCAGTACATACAAGAAATAAACTGCAGAAGTATTTCCAGTGTTGTTCATCTTTCCACAGTCAGCAAACATTCATATAGTTGCTCTTTATTGATGGTTTTGCCCGTTCCGTTAAATTGGATTTCTCTGTAATTTTTAATAATCTTAGAAAATAGTGTATGTAACTGTAGATAATCTATATATTCATCCCTCTTCATCATCCATCTAGTCTGTACCAGTACTTAAGAAAATGTCTTTTCAACCTAATGTTGTTCTTTGTTTAGGTTCCAGGACCAAGGAAGGAGTTGTTCATGGTGTCACAACAGGTAAGACAATTATCTCTTGATTTCAACTGCTTCCCTACTTTTGATTAACCAATCATTTAGTTGTTAAGAAGTCTGTGTATTTTTTTTTTTGAGAGCACTCCAATTTATGGAAGATAGAAAAACACACAAAATGGAGAGGCAACATTCATTTTGTCAAAATGCATAAACTGTTCTGTAATCAGCTCTGTTAATTTAATATACTTGTTTTTATGTGAGAAGGTTTTTTTGAGGGATAGTCTGAATCAGTCAAGTTGTACTGGTGAAAGCCAGGAGATTAATGAAACCAGATGCCTAAACAGAAGGAAATAACTTTGGGTCTTTCTGTTGTTTGTTTATTGCCAAAGGTGAAATATTCTGTGCTGGAAAGTTACAAATTAGTTGGCATTCAAAAAATGAAGTCTTTCTTAATTTTTTTTTTTTTCCCCCTGAAGAACTTTGACCTATAGAAACTGAAAACCTGGCTTGGGCGCCCAGGTTTGTCTCCCTGTGATCTGAGGAGGCAAAGTGGGATCTGGAGCAGAGAAATGCCACTAGAGGAGGACTGTGGAAATCAAAGTGAGGAAGGACTTGGGCATGTGTCAGGATGACTTTTATCTCCTGAGTGAAGAGCTCATAGTCGGACAGGGCCAGTGCTGGTGGAACAGACTGCTGGAATAACTGCAACAACTGAAAGAGGGGAAAATAATAGAGGAGGAGGTTCCTTTCTTAGAGTGGGGACTGTAAGAGCTGGGTAGAAATGAAAACCACAGTGAGTGTTCGCAGTTAGGGCGAATGAGATCAGCAGCATGCCCATGCTTGAGTCATCTAGGCTGTCCCCAGTGAAGCCGTGATCCAGAATGGAGGTTCGTCTCTGCAGCCATT
>NW_009926143.1:23289-29441 GCF_000696875.1 Nestor notabilis | reverse complement strand
CACACTCACAGCAAAGAGCTGCAGCCCCTGTGGCGGCACCCACGCTACCACTACGCTGGCTGCTGCGTAGCTGTGGTGTAGAGTAGCTGTGGCGTAAAGTAGCTACATCGATGTTGGGGGATCAAGGTGACCGCACACGGGCGGGGGGCGTTCCCCGCGCGGCTGAGCCAGCGAGGGGCGGAGCCTGCACGCTGCCTCGCGGGTGATTTACACCGGCTGATGCCCTCCCGCCGCCCGCAGTCCCTGGCCTGTCCGTGTCCTCGGCCGGTGAACCCAAGCGAGCTCGGCAGGACCGCAACAGAGGTGCGTCCGGGGTCTGTTTGGTGCCGAGAGGAACGCGGCAGCGTTCTGGGGGCAGAGAGGGGTGGAAGCAGGTTATTGCACGGAGCTGTAAGAGGAACCCTCTCAGCTATCGTTGCAGAGTAGGTAGGAGGCTCTGGGTAGGTGGCCAAAGCACATGGTAAGATAGGAGGAGCCTGTGTAACCACCCTCACCAAGGGCACATCAGCCAAACCCATGTGCAAGACCAGCGCCAAGATGAAACAGTGGCGAGTTATAGTCATTGTAGTCACTGGTGACTCTTCTGAGCAGAACGAAGGCACCCGTTTGAAGGCCAGACCCTCTGTTCAGGGAAGTTTCTGCCTCTCTGGAGCCCTAACTGGGCATATCATCGGGTGACTGATGAACATAGCACAACCTTCAGACTCACCTCTAATCTTTCATGTGGATGCTAATGATGTTGCAACCAGAATGCAAGGTTAATCAAAAGAAATTTCATGGTCCTGAGAAGTCTGCTACAAGGTTTAGGAGCACAGATAGTGTTTTTGTCAATCCTCCCAGTAACAGGGAAAGACTTTAGGAGAAACCAGCGTGCCTAAGATGTTAATACCTGGCACCAGCGCTGGTGCCTCTGCCAGAACTTTGATTTTTATGATCACACTAGAGTGTTTGAAACATAAGGTGTGCTAGGGCCTGATGGGGTCCACCTGTCCCAGTGAGGAAAATGTGTTTGCTCATAAACTGGCAACACTAATTGAGAAGGCTTTAAACTGGTGCATCTATGGCTGCAGAGAATTCCATGTGAACTTAATACCCAAGTACCACCTGCACTTTTAGTGATTCTTCATCCTAGCCTGGGGTCTGTTTCCAGCAACATACACATAGTGCAGTTTCAAGACTTGCTGCACCCACAGTCATGTTGCCACTGCAGTGTGGATGTGCCCCATCACCCTCTCTATTCCTGAAAGATTCTTGTGACTCATCAGTGTGTCCCACTGGAGCTGGTTAGGTGGGAAGATATAAGGGAAATGGCTTATAGGAGAGAAACAAATTTCAGGTTTAGATAAACTGATTTGAATTTGTCACAGTTATAAGGGTTTTGAAATGTTTTTCACAATTGCTTAACTCAGTAGCAACAGCGCTTTCAAACTTGCAAGTTGATGCCGGGCATGTATGTTCACTTTAGCATTTCTACACTGAATTTAATTTGCGTTTTAAATTGATTTGCAGGGATCATTTTAGATATGAACTGAAACCAGTAACTAATAATTTGTGGTAAGTGGTAAAATGAATCTAAGTACTGGATCTTCACAGAGTGCAGGAAAGCCTCAGCTGACCATAGTGCATTGAACAGAGCATGTAATTTTCTGCTGTAGAATATGGGACTTCTGGGATTTGAAAAAGATGCATGGTCAGGAAATTTAAGGTGATTTTCCTCCAAGAAACTACAAAACAAATAAGTAAGGGAGTAGAAAAGGATATCTTCTTTTTCTCCTCTGTGCAGCCAGTGTATCACTCACCTGTGCTCACATAAGCCAGTGCAAAGGATAAACAACTGTATGTAAACAAATGGCAGTACTTAATATCACAACCCAAGTAAATGGTTGAGAAGTCAGTCAAAAGTCTTTTTAGTAACAAAACTGAACCGAACATCTATGATAGTCCTTCAGAGTTTAGCCTCAGGCTGAACATGCATGCTGTTGTTACGAGGTTTGAGATCTCAGCTTGTTAGACCTCAATTAAGAGAAATATTCAGAGGGATCATTACTACAACCAGTAGAGGATTTCAGCTGAATGAGATTTGAGGCACATATATCTACTATTACAGTTTTGAGAACAGCAATTGACAGCACTAGTGAGCAAGTTAATAGAGGTGATACTCACCAAGCTGGGCTGTGGTAGAATAAGTCAAGGGCATTTGCACATCTGTGAAACTTGCTAAAGCACTGGGACTCTATAGTAGGCTAGCTCAGTGGGGAACTTCTTTCCCTTCTCCTGAGAGAAAAACTGATCTCAAATGCTGTGATTATTCATCTTTACCTGATTGCAACATGCGTAGTGAGACAAGAAATTCTAAGTCAATGAATAGAATTTTTGACAGGTTTGAAAACATGTTAGATTTTGTTCTGGAAGATACAAAACGGGCTATAAAGTCAAACATAAGCACACATCTAGTATGTGTTGCACCACCTATGAATAGAAAACTGAGAGTAGTTACTGCGATTTTGGGGCAAAATAGTGGTTGCTCCTCACCTGCTTTAGGAAATGGATGACACAAAGTGAAACTCCTGAAGTTTAGGAGTAACAGGTTCAGTGCCACAGTTTGCTTCCTTCTGGCCTGTTAAACTGTTTCAAAGAAGTTTGGCTTTTGGAGGAAAACATGAAGTAGATAGAAGGTTGAAATGTGGCAATGAGGAGACTTAATGCAAAATCCAGAGAGCATGGTTTCTAAAGAGAAAGGAGTATGGGCTTGGTGGTGTAGGAACAGAGGAATTGTTTGCTCACATTTTAAAAATAAATAAATGCAAGTCTATGAAAAGTTGTTCTGGCAAACCAGGAAGGTAGGTCAAACCAGATTTGGGTTCATTATAGTGATCTAAGAGGTGCGAAGACACTGAGAAATGCTAGTGGTGATGTCTTAGAAATCAAACCCATTTAAATTAACTCCATTAAAGATCCTGTGGCAAAGCTGTCTTTTAGAGTGCTTTTGAAGACCTACCTGTCTCTTCTCATAGGACTAGGAGTTCACCAGTTTTAGTGGTCTTATGATGCACTAGGCTGTTAATACCATGTGAAACCTAAGGTGAAATAACACATTTTGTTATTTCAATAAAAATGACTCGAGGTTGGAGACGGTGAAATGCAAACTGGAATCACAGGTCAAAGTGCATGCATGTTCACAGCTGTGCGTTCAGTCCTTTCTTGCTGTCAAAGTTCTAGGGTCTTGCTATTTTTGCTCTTCTTGAATAGTTTGCCTTTTAAAACCCTTTGCTGGTAAGGAGTCTGGGAGGTGACATGCCTCCCAGCTGTGCTGAACAGCTAATACACTTTTCGGTCAGTTGCTTTGCAAAGCTGGAAATAATAGATTGAGATATTTCTTGCTTTAAATAAAGCATGACCGGATTGTATCAGGTTTAGTGGCATCAAGACACTGTAAAATGAGGTTACCAGGCTGTGATTCACAGGAATATGGTGAGCATGTTTTTGCCAGGTCACCCCTTCTCAGAACTTCTGAAGATGAAGAACTTTTGCTTATTGGTTTTATAGGGTGATAGCTTGTCTGTCTGACTTGCCTGCTTAATTAATGTGTCTACTGGCCTTTGGTTGTAAATGCATAATTCATTCATCTTGCTTATCTCCAAGGGATAAGTGTTCAGAAATGTACAGTATCAAAGATGAAATATTTACAGTACATCTCCTGGTAATCAAAGTATAGCACTGGTTTGTACAAGAGATCAGGGCCAGAAAGCCCTTGATACTTCAATGATTCCTGAAGCCAAGTCAAGGCACAATATCAACAGCTATGAGCTATAGACAAGGGTTTTACTCAGTTCTTTTGTCTGATCATTCTAGTAGTTCTTAACATTCTTAGTCATTGGTATTCCTTTTGTGTTTGTTTTGACTTCATAAAGATCTCAAAGTAAACTGTATGAATTAGATAACCCCCAGGGTATTCATGGCCTCTTTGTAAATGAATTCAAGTACGTAAGGCAACCTTATTGTCTGAAATACATATTCAAAAGTATATTTAATGCAATAAGGGTTATTTCATTAATTCAGAGGAATCCTGTGGTTTTCACCTAGTTTTATTGTTCAAAATTGAAAGCAACTAGTTCTCATTTTGAATTGCTCTAAAGATTTCACATTGGTATCATTGACCCTTTTGTCTATAGTAAGTAGAGAACAGAAAGCTTCAGTGCTAATAATTTTTACACAGTGCTATAGTCAGTATTAGAACTTCAGTTTCAAAGTCTTGCATGGTCATTGTACACCATCCCAGGATCATTTACCGGAATGGACAGTCTCTGCATAGATGAACAGAGCACAGCAGAGCTCTGCAGAAGCTGACTACTCTGTTTCTCAGCACGTGATGCAAAGCAGACATCAGCTTTATTATAAAGACTTAAATGGTTTAAGATCATTAAACAACCTGGCATTCAGAATAATTTAATTGGTTTGTATCAACCCCCTGTGTTCTGAACTGATTTGTTTGTGTGCACTTAAAGCTTTTCCCCTCTTACTATGACGTGTAAGCAAGAAAATACATAAGATTGGGAACCTATTTTATTTTTTCTTCTCCTGCCACTAGGTTTTCAGAGCTGAAGGGTCAACAGGCGGGAGCTTATTTACAGAATCACTCTGGTAATAGGGACTTTGATGGTGTTCAGGTATTCCTTAGAGAAAGAAAAGAAGACGCTCACTGGTATGAGTGCTTTTGAAAATCTGTGCTATGTATGTAGTTGGCTGGATTTATCTCCATGGCTCTGATTCCTGCAGCAGTGTATGACTGATCTTTTATGGCACCTCCTATGGCAGCTTTCTTATGCTGTGTCTGCATGCTGGCTTTGGTTGGGGTAGAGTTAGTTTTCTTCATAGTAGCTATAGGGAGCTGTGTTTGGGGTTTGTGCTGGATGGTTTAGTTATTGCTGAACAGTGCTTTGCAGTCAAGGGTACGCAGAAGGGTACTGGTGGGCTTTTGGAATAGCTGCTTTCAGTACAGCTGTCTAGCTTACCTGGTTTCTCAGAGATCCATCTGTGGTGGGGTTGCTCTGGGTTGAAGACCATCAGGTGCCAATTGCTACTGTGGCAATGCACTGGTGACAATGTCTCACCAATTGATACTCCTAGTTCCTACCCATAAGTTGATTTGGCAGCTGGAGAGTCCAGGAGTGATCAGTAAGGCTCATTCACCCAGTGCAAAAAATATCTAATGGAGAGTAGAGGCTAACAGTGGACGATTGAGGCCTGAATCAAGTCACAGTGTCATTGAGTGCTGCTGTACTAGATGTGCTAAAACTTCAATAGAAACTGGAGTCAAAGGTTGCCAAATGGTATGCAGCAATTGAGACATTGTCAGTGTGTTTTTCTTGATCCCTTTGGCAGCAGAGTGCAGGACGCAGTTTGCTTTCGTATGGAGGGGCATCCAGTACACTTGGAGTCAACTGATCCAGGGGTAGAAACACAGCCCTACCGTCTGCCATGGACTGATCCAGACTGCACTGGAACAGGGTGAAACTCCAGAACACCTGCAGTATACTGATGACATGAGGAAGTGTTTGAAAAGGGGAGAAGAATAATCGAGGTTCTTGCGAAAGCTAGTTTTTCCGTAAAACAAAGTAAGGACAAGGGACCTGCACAGAAGACCCAGGTTTTGGGAATATAATAGCAAGATGGATGTCATCAGATCCCCACAGATGTGATCAACAAGATAACAGCAATGTCTCCACCAGCTAATAAAAAGAAACACAAGTTTTCTAAGTGTCCTGGGTTCAGCTACAGCAGTCATTTTTTCTCCTTCTTAGTAGCTGGTGCAGTGCTGTGTTTTTGACTTTCAGTCTGGGAACAACACTGATAACACCAATGTTTTTAGTTGTTGCTAAGTAATGTTTACTCTGACCAAGGACTTTCTCAGTCTCATGCTCTGCCAGGGAGGAGGGGAAGCCAGGAGGAAGCAGAGACAGGACACCTGACCCAAACTGGCCAAAGGGGTATTCCATACCACACCACATCACGCCCAGTATAGAAACTGGGGAGAGTTACCTGGAAGGCCCAGGTTGCTGCTCAGGTCGGGCTGGGTATCAGTCGGCGGGTGGTGAGCGGTTGTGTCCTCTCCCCTTGTTATTCCTCTTATCATTATTATTGGTAGCAGTAGT